>NW_026732090.1:467500-577500 GCF_028476545.2 Physella acuta
CGCGACAGCCTCGCATTGAGTACAGCAACCGGTTGATGCCAAACAATGTCGGTCCATATACATTCGTAGAGAAGTACGGTGTTTGCATTTCATTACAGCAATTATCCGAGGCATTTAACTTATCTCATTAGTTAATTGCCGTCTCTAGCCAGTTGCGCATCCTATTTTATAAGTTTTCCCATAATTCCCACTTACACTTTCCGTTTGCTTGAAAAGAATATCAGATACTTAAGTGCTATAAACATGAGCCATAAACACAGCGAGGGGTAGCAGTTTACTGTCATCTACATTACAACTGCAGGCTAATTTTGTAATCAACTATCTAACATGAACCCAGCGTTGTGCGGGGAAACACGATAGATTCACATCGCAGTGTACCTCATATTATTTATTAGCATTCTTTTATCGTGTCATATTAAAGCATACTGCGGTTATTTTTATATCCTTTACATCTTCTGCTCAAGCTTGTAGTTATAAGTATTCTTCAACATTGTGAATGGGCTTAAGTTACCCATGGCTGTCACTGCCTTCTGTACGAAAACCATGTAAATAATGCATACGATCCATTTTGTTGAAAATAAATTAAAAAGAAAAGAATTGGCTTCCGTTTTAAAAATACACATTGTTCCTCGCCCTCCCCTCTTGTCTTGTCTGGTTTAAAGAGGGTTCTGTTTTATGTTTGAAAGAACAAGTGAATATTTATCTTCCGCTTATTTGATTATTTCTGTACAGCACGCTGCTCCGTTGTGTCAGGCCATCCATCATGTGTAGCCAACAAATCGAGGGGGAAAACATTTGTTTAACCACACAGCGTGGAATCTGTGCAATTAACTTCAAAGTGTTTGGTGCTAGACACCTACTAAAGCTTAGAATGGTTGCGGTATCATTCACAGTTCATAATGAAACACCACTCAATGTACAGGAAACGCTTGAGGGTAGTAAGTGCGTGACTTGCCTATCCTTGTTTTCACGTCATTGCAAAAAAAAAAAAAAAAAACGCGTTTTACAGCGGTGCTGTTGAGTGCTGCACAGACCACACATAACTACGTCATCACCAGAAACATAAGTGTCGTCGATGTTTAGAGTTACATTTGTTTTAAAACTATGTTCAGTTAACTTCCAAGATGTATTTCCACTATGGGCTGATAAAATTCGTTACATATAGATCACTATCAGTAAAACGACAGCCCTGATTGTTAGCTTTAAATATAGAGGATCAGTTTATTTATATCCACACATGTAAGCCCATTTCTCGTCTGTTCATCCACTAGCGCCTGAATCACACGAACTGCCCCCGCCCACACTAATCGATGGCTGAATGTTTCTCTCAACAGCCACTATAATCCATTTTCATCGCCTCATACAAATCGCGCCCCAAAACACTTGAGCTACACTTTGACTCAAGGTTTGTTTTGTAACTCTCTACCGATAAAACATAGAGGGGGGGGGGGGGTAACGAAATGTCAGTCCGACCTTTTTCACCTTCCTCAGACTGTCCGGGCCTAAGTCACGCGGAAGGTTAAGAGAGAAGACGTCTTTAACACCATTACAATGGGAGGGGGGGGGGAGATGACTAGATATTCTTAATCCCAGGGGCTGAACAAACAAACAACGCCAGTCATCTCATGCACGCGCGATCTCGCCTGTGGGGGAGGGGAGCGGGGGGTGGGGCGCAAATACATGTATGAGGCATGGGGGTGTGTGTTTACAGCGCCGTGTTTCTTTCAAATGCCACATTGATCCAGCCTTGAACTGAAAATAAACCGTCATGTTCTCATATTCTAGGTGTAGCCGGGATATCACAGCACTGCGGTGTGCACGTATGGAACACATCACTCAAGTACTCACTGTCTTTGTGACATATACAAACATAGATTGTTACATCACTCAAGTACTCACTGTGTTTGTTACATATACAAACATAGATTGTTACATCCCTCAAGCACTCACTGTCTTTGTTACATATACAAACATAGATTGTTACATCACTCAAGTATTCACTGTCTTTGTTAACGATACAAACATAGATTGTTAAACATCACTCAACTACTCACTGTCTTTGTTACATATACAAACATAGATTGTTACATCACTCAAGTATTCACTGTCTTTGTTAACGATACAAACATAGATTGTTAAACATCACTCAACTACTCACTGTCTTTGTTACATATACAAGCATAGATTGTTACATCACTCAAGTACTCACTGTCTTTGTTACATATACAAACATAGATTGTTACATCACTCAAGTATTCACTGTCTTTGTTAACGATACAAACATAGATTGTTACATCACTCAACTACTCACTGTCTTTGTTACATATACAAACAGATTGTAAACACTGTCGCCTTCTCTCTTTCCCTGTTTACGTTTCTATATATATACTTTTCTGTTCGGACACATTGTAATTATATGATAAAATGTTATTAGCTTACTAATATGGTTTACAATAATTAACTTCCTGCGCTTAATCAACTTAATGCTACTTTAGTACTAGATTTTAGTTAGTGCTAAAACATCAGTTTAAGTGATATACTTCTGCTAAATAGAAATCAGTTAAAGTGATATACGTTTGTACTGGTTAATGCTTTGTAATAACAGCTTCACTGATTTTAAATTTTGTGTGTGTCTACAAACTGTTTATAGACCGAGATTGTAAATTATGTGGTCATGCGAACACAACAACAAGCAAAGGGTAAGCATAATGAGTATAGCCTGCAGACTGTAACGCTGTTGTTTTTTTTTTTTTTTTTTTTTGGTGTAAGATCGTACAGGTAAAAATCAATCGCAGATGTTTGGGTTAAAACTTTAGACAGATGTTAAGTTCGATAACCCTGTCTTCTCACGCATTATCGCCCCTTCCTAGTCCCAGGTAGCGTTACTCACAGTGTAGCCGGCGAGCCTTGAACTTACGCTACGCTGCTGGTCTCTGGCCACGTGGCTTTTTCAATTCAACGTGGATTCTAAATTAGAAATGTTAATTAGAGTTAAACAGAAGGAAAAAAAACGGGAATATATAAAGGAACAAACGTCTGCCAATGTTCCACGCCTCCCCCACCCCTATTTCTGTAATCATCCAACATGATCAAAACTTTTTCTATGTTATGAACTTCTGTTCCCCGCTGTAATTAAAAAAATTTAAAAAAAAAAAACGTTCACCACCCCTTACTCCCCCCCCCCCCTTGCATGTGTGTAACTAGAATTCACCAGCGGGGAGGGGGGTGGGTCACATCTTTACCCCACCACATGAGGAGGCTACCCGTTACGTAGTGAAAACGTCTAACGTGTTTATTTTTCCCCCAACCGACGGGCAAACAGGCAGATGCGCCCAACCCACACTGGCGTGTCTTCGCCCCTTTAGCAGTTTAAAAGTTGAACTGGCTGGGAAAAACGGCGTGAAGACTTTAAAGAGACGGTAAACCTTGTTTTAAAAAACATGTAGTACGAAACTACAGTTACAAGTTTATGACTTAGGTACATTTTAGTACAGCGCTACCCAGCTGCCGCTACCATCCCCCCCCCCCCACCCGACTCCCCACATGTCTGATGGTACATTTACAGTACAGCGCCACCCAGCGGTCGCTACCCTTTCTTTCTCTCCCCCCACCCGACTCCCCACATGTCTGATGGTACATTTACAGTACAGCGCCACCCAGCGGTCGCTACCCTTTCTTTCTCCCCCCCCCCCCCCGACTCCCCATGTGTCTGATGAACAGCAAGTTTGGCCTCTGTAGTTAATGACACGACTATTTTAACACTAGCAACTGTTGGCGTGTTTTCGACTGCTAAAATACCCAACCTAATGAGCTACAGCTCAATTTTATTTCTAGTCTTGTTTTTTTTTTTTACTTCTGTGTTGAGTGTAGGTACATTCAAACTCCCACCGTCGGCCCTCCCCCCACTCATACCTTTGTTTTACTCCCCCTCCACCCTTTGTTTTACCCCCCTCCACCCTTTGTTTTACTCCCCCTCCACCCTTTGTTTTACTCCCCCTCCACCCTTTGTTTTACTCCCCCTCCACCCTTTGTTTTACTCCCCCTCCACCCTTTGTTTTACTCCCCTTCCACCTTTGTTTTACTCCCCCTCCACCCTTTGTTTTACTCCCCCTCCACCCTTTGTTTTACTCCCCCTCCACTCTTTGTTTTACTCCCCCTCCACCCTTTGTTTTACTCCCCTTCCACCTTTGTTTTACTCCCCCTCCACCCTTTGTTTTACTCCCCCTCCACCCTTTGTTTTACTCCCCCTCCACTCTTTGTTTACTCCCCCTCCACCCTTTGTTTTACCCCCCTCCACCCTTTGTTTTACTCCCCCTCCACCCTTTGTTTTACTCCCCCTCCACTCTTTGTTTTACTCCCCCTCCACCCTTTGTTTTACTCCCCCTCCACCTTTGTTTTACTCCGCACTCCACTCTCCTCCAGCCATAGACAGCAGACTAGCAACCTACCGATATACAAAAAAGGTGTAAGAAAACGCAATGATTTATACGTGGTCAGTGACACATTCCTTTTGTCTTGAGCTCCTCTCTTTACCCGATCGTGGAGATAAGGCTACGCCCCTGCCTACAATAGCCAGACATGTGGGTCCTGCTGTCGGCTGTAGACCGGTAGCTCACGTCTGCCCACTAGAGGCTTCAACCTTAAGATTGACATTTTCACCCGTCTGGGTGTGCAATTAATGGGCCTGGAACACATCGTGAGCGACTTATGTATCAAATGTATGATGGTGTGGTAGGGGTGAGTTTAGAGAATCTGCAATATTATGGCCCAAAAGTTTAAAGAATCAGCAATATTAGGACCAAATAGTTTAAAGAAAATACTCCATTAGTCTGCTATAGAAAATACCCCACTTCTGGAGGCGGATGTTGACTTCATACTTTTAAAAATGTTATAAAGAAATCCTTTGTTTATCTATTTAAAATTATAATGTATGTATACAGAATCACACTGCTGATTTTGATTATGTATTGGATTTTAAAGAAATCTTTGAGAATTTTAGTAAAAGTTTTTAGTTGATTTCTAAATAATAATTAAACATGTTAGCACAAAAACAAAACAGTAGTTGTCCCGCTATAGATGTTAACAAAATTCTTCAGTTTCCCCGTTAGTATCATCCATGCAAATTTTCTCACTTGACTTAAAGGTTTTCACTACCAGTGTAAAGATGGCTATCATCAGACGATCCATCAGCCTATGATAAACATTTTCACCTTTAATGCCGGTCGACAGAACAAACATTTGTGTAGGGGTGGGGGGTTGAGACAGTTTGAGTTAGTCACTGAACAATGCGTGTATTTATTAGATGGGAAGCAGATAATGCTTCAGTCAATTCTGCGTACGGCGAGTGTTCTCTACAGCTGGTTTTAATCTCTTTTCTTCTGGTTCACTGAATGGATTCAAGACTCGGAGCTCTTCAGAGACGTAAAATAAGAAAAAGGAATCCTGGATTAGAAAAGCTTTCTGAACTAATCGAGATGGTGTGACGTCAAAGTGTACGCCGTCATTATACAAGAAAGCAAAGATGCCCCGAGTTCTATTTATAAACATGCCGATTTTTAGGTGGAATTATTTTGAATTATAATAAATCAAGTAGCCTTAAATAGACATATCCACTTAATTTTTTTTGTTTTACATTTTGTGGGTAAAATGTATCCCTAATTTTAGTATGTTCAACAATTTGAATCAACGCACCATCTTCTGGCACGATTATTGTTTTTCAAACCAAGTTTTAAAGTTTGAGATTTAAAAAAAAAGATAACCCTTCTAAATGTTGTTTTATCGAGCTAAAATTCGTGTTTACTAATTATCTCAACACGCCGGATGTTTAATTACCATAATAAGGTTGAAAGGGAAGTAAGCACCTGATAATTGGGGTGGTAATTCTCCTTGACAGTTCTTTAAACTGCTCTTAGCAGGCGTATTCATAATAACTATCATCCTTATGTGTCTAATTTAAATAGAAATATGTGTCCACACACACACATACACACACACATATATATATATATATATATATATATATATATATATATATATATATATATATATATACATATATATATATATATATATATATACATATATATATATATATATATATATACATATATATATATATATATATATATATATACATATATATACATATATATATATATACATATATATACATATATATATATATATATATATATATATACATATATATATATATATATATATATATATATATATATATATATATATATATATATATATTTATTTATTGATTTATTTATATACCTAAGTGTATGTATTGTAAAATGCTTATTTTTAACAGGATGTTGGTACCAGTAAACAGAATGGAGTGGACTACTACATAGAAAAAATGTTTAACATAAATTCTGTAAGTTGTTTTACTACATTGCTCATCAATTAAAATATATACATAGCTCACAAGTGTATTAGTTGATTTCAACACGTGTTAAAAAAAATATACTGTTTTCAGAATCATGGAGAACTTCCTGAAGATGGAATAAATTCATCCATGAATATTGTGGAAAATCTAAAGACAGCTTTAAGAACACAGACGTTAAGGTGCTTATAAAAATTACAGTGGTTATCTCCCCTCTCTTAACTCTTATGGGACATAGACATTAATATATTTGTACGAATTATGATGCTTATGTCCCCTTGCAAAATTATTTTTAAAATACAAACAAAAAAATATTTGTACATATTCCTAATACTTAAGTCCCTTTGCTTAGGCACAAACATTTTAGAATTTTGTTAACATTCCAACTGTTATGTTCCCTTGGTAAAGTCCTACACTGTGCATTTATACAGGTACTTGTTATATCTCCCAAAGCTTATCTCCCTTTGTGAACTTTCTAAAAGAACACAAAGCTATCTTTACATATCCCAGCGTGCATACATTGTCATGAAACACACATCAACTTCATCTTGTAATGCTCTCTTTACGTTTTATTTCAGCTTTGTCGTGTCTTTTATTGAAAAGGGAGGCCTTCAATGCCTCTTGGATTTTCTCTCTAAAATGGAGTATGAAACCTCTGAAGGTCCACTACACACTTCTGTCATAGGCTGCATCAAAGCCCTCATGAATAATTCTGTAAGTGAAGAATAATTTCAAACCAGTTGCTTTGTTTACAACTAGACAAAAACTAATTGTTTAAAAGTTTTTTAAATGAAAATATTCCCTAAAATATCTTCCAGTTGCTTTGTTTATAACTAAACAAAAACTAATTGTTTAAAAGTTTTTAATGATAATATTCCCTAAAATATCTTCCATGTCTTTCAGCAAGGACGAGCACACGTGCTGGCACATCCCGACTGCATGAACATAATAGCCCAGAGCCTAGCAGTCGAAAATGTGAAAACCAAAATTGCAGCCCTTGAAATTCTCGGTGCCATATGCCTTGTACCAGGTGGGCACCGCAAAGTTTTGAATGCCATGCTACATTTCCAGAAATATGCGGGGGAGAGAACTCGTTTTCAGGTAGCTGAATGGTTCAATTGTGTTTTATATATGACTAAATGTGAAACACAACTCAAATAATTAATGTTAAAATTGTCCGGAACTGTAAACTGATGTTCTTTTTTCTATTTGTGTTGCAACATTGTCTGCCTGTCAGCTTCTTGTTTATATAGGTTTTAATGTCTAAATAATTGTGCAAAAAACCATCAGCCCTTCTCCAAACCCCCCCCCCCCCCCCCACCTTCACTGCCACAAAAGACTAAAATCTGCTTGCCCTGTATGTTTCAGCTCCTCATCTATGACCTTGACAGAAGTACTGGTAAATACAAAGAGGAGGTGGCCTTAAAAACAGCTGTTATGTCATTCATTAATGCTGCTCTAAAGTATGGAGCTGGGCAGGTAAGAAATGTTGGAGTTTATTTTTTCAATATTTGTTACTGGTCTAATGAAAACTAAACTAATGTTATCAAATATTGTGTTTTTTTTAATCGTTGGATCCTAATATGTTGCTACCTTTAAAACTAAGCTATTGTTATGCTATAAAAAATTCTTAATAGAAAAATCTTAATGCACTTTAAACTATATTTATTTATTCTGTGTATCTTGTTTAGGATCATCTTGAATTTCGATTACATCTTCGCTATGAATTCCTCATGTTAGGAATTGTGCCGATTATTAAAAAAATGCGAGCTCATGGAAATACAACTCTTGACAGGTAATCTTTTTTAAAATGTTTTTAAATGTTTTTCATATTATTACTTACCTTAACTCTGACCAGCATTCAATCATACCATTAAACTAAGTCTTTAAAAATTAAATGTAAAATGTTTTGTAAAATGTAAATAATTTTTTTAAAAATATACATTATTTGTTGCAGACATTTAGATTTTTTTGAAATGGTTCGCAATGAAGATGAAAAAGAATTTGCCAAAAGATTTGATGGTGTAAGTAAAACATAAGACGTAAAATAGTTTGAGCAATTTTTTAACACAGCACAATTAGTAAAGTTTGCTATGTTCAGTTTCATCAAGGCAGCCTTAATGATCAATTTTATTCTATTTTCTTGCTACAGGTTCACATAGACTCAAAGAGTGCCACCGCCATGTTTGATGTCTTAAGAAAAAAGTTACATCTCTCTACGGCATATCCCAATTTGCTCTCCATTTTACATCACATGCTCCTTATTCCATGTAAGTTTGAATTCAATATTCTGAACATTTTACAATATCCACACAATTGTAGGTTTAAATAAAAAAATATTAGTACACACATTCTTAAAGGATTAAAGAGTCAACACATGCATTAGCTATCAAAATGTATAATATTTGTTATGTGTCTGATATTTGAACAGATGGCAAGAATGACGTGTTACATGTCTGGCCACTTGTGGATAAAATTGTCCAACAGATTGTCCTGCAGCTCAAAAAGGGAGAAGACCCTGACGGTGCTCCTCTAGAGGAGATCAACATCAAACAGCTTATAAGACAGTATGTGCTGATCTAATACCATATCATTTCATCAAACAGCTTGTGTTTATTTAATATTGTATCAATACATTACATTGATTACATATTCACTTTAATCTACTATAAAACCAAGGTATTTATTAACATTTACTACTGTCTTAGAGTTAGATCTATTTTTTTATTGAACATACTTTTGTCTACAGACTTGCAAGTGAAACAGACATCAAAAGTTTCCAAACGAAACTAAGAGAAGCAGAAAAAGCCAGTGATGAACTGGCTGCTAAACTTGCCAAGAAGGAAAGAGAATGTGAAGTCAGATTGGAAGAAAAAGTATGTTTTAATACTGACAGCAGTTGGTTCTATTTTAACAATATGATGGACAGATAAAAAATAATTTGACTCTTACTAAAGTAAAAGATAAAAATCGTAATAATGCACTCTTGTGTGAACTAGGATGAGCTGATGTCAACAATGAACATGATGAAGGCCAAGCTAGAGAAGGAAGTTGCTGCCCATGCTGAAACACGACAACAGTTACAGGACCTGCTCTCCAGAGTTGAGGAAATTAGATCACAGGTACTCGCACTACTGCTGTAACAATACCATCTTTCATGTAGGTGATCAAGTCATTAGGAGAATTATGTTTGTTGTTATCTACATGTTATGTTTCCATCTACTCAACAGCTGGACACGGAAAGGGGGGAGAAGCAAAAGCTGCAGCACCTAGTACAGACAGGCAGCCTACCTGATGACGCCAAAATGGGCCTCACCACAGCTGCTTCATCCATCATTTCAAGCCTAGAATCTAAGAAAAGAGATATTCCCTTATACCCTCCACCCCCACCACCTCCTAACATGCCTGCTCCCCCTCCGCCACCCCCTGCCCCTGGAGCACCCATGCCATCAACTTTTGGTATGTTTTATATTTTAAATATTTTGTTTACACTTCATTATCAACATTTATTCACTACAAAGTAAAATGAATGGAATCAATGAGATTTGTTTGTTTTGTTACAGGCATGAATGGATGTGTAAGCTCGAGTTTAGCTGCAAAGTTCAAAGGTAATCCCAAACCCAGTGTACCAATGAAATCCTTTAACTGGACTAAAATTGCTGAGGTAAAATTCCATGAAACTAAATTTTATATTATTACTGTTTATCTCATGTTTGATAAAGTACACTTACTTATAAAAACTTGATGCTGGCTCTTTTAGATTTAATGTAAATTTTCTATCATTTCAGAATCAAGTCTCAGGAACCATTTGGAATGATTTAAACCACTCAAAGGTATAAACAAAAAATTATTTAACCAAATATTTTATGTAATTGCTTGTTTTTCAACAGATTTATTTGTATAGTGCTTATGTTGTAACCTTGTTATTTTTACTTTAAAATTGATCTATAATTGTGTGTGGAGTGTGTTTATTTTTTTTTATGTCCTCTTTTTACTGAAATCATTCATATTTTTATAACTTAATTTATGTAAAAACACAGAAACCTGTACTGAAATTTTAATGAGCTTTGATTTTTAAAATATTTTACAATCAAACATTTCTTCACAATAGGTATACTCCATCCTTGACCTTGAGGATTTTCAAAGAACTTTCTCAGCCTACCAGAAGCCAGTGACAGAGGACGGGGAAGATGATTACAAAAACACAAAATCCAAGACGCAAGTGCTGACTGTGATTGATGGTAGGAGAAGTCAAAACTGTACCATCCTTTTGTCCAAGTTAAAACTGACCAACGAGGAGCTGGCCAAGGCTATCATGAATGTGGATGAGGGAGAGGATTTGCCTAAAGACATGGTGGAGCAGGTACAACTTTTTGTTTGTCCAAAGTTGAACATTAAAATTTTTATTGGAAATCAGTGGCAATCCATTGGTATAAAATATTAAAATAAAAAAATAAAACATTCAAATAGAAAGACAATTCATTAGGTTTGAAATAAACTACATACACAGACAACATGTTTTATTGTACTTTCTTAGTTTTTTATTGTTTATTCTTTAAACATTTGTTTACTCCATAATGCTAATTTTAGATTTTTTAAATTTTTTCACAGTTATTAAAGTTTGTTCCTACGGCTGAAGAAATACAGTTGCTGTCTGAATATGCTCATGAAATTGAAAACATGGCACGGGCAGACAGATTTTTGTTTGAGATGAGCAAGTAGGTTTATCACATACACCCATTTGTCATCTGCTCAGCTGTAATTATTTATTGCCAATAACTTTGTGTGGGAAAATGTTAGGTGTTAAAGTGTAGGCTCAATAAACAATCTATGTGACTCTATATCTACTCTATAAACAAAATTTAATACATTTGTATTGACATTTTATAATGTATGATTTCTAGAATTCTTCATTACGAGGAGAGATTAAAAGCACTGTACTTTAAGAAAAAATTTCAAGAGAGGAAAGTGGATTGTAAACAAAAAATTGATGGTATGTTAATCCTAACAATTGCATTACACCTACCATACTTGTATAAATCTCAGTATTTCCATTTGATGCAAAAATAATGATAACTACCTTTTAAATATTACTAATTATCAATGCTCCTCCACTACTGTATTTCAGCTGTGTTTGAAGCCAGTAAAGAGGTGTTTAGGAGCAGGAAACTAAAGAAAGTGCTAGAACTAGTCCTAGCTATGGGTAACTTCATGAACAAGGGACAAAGAGGCTCTGCATTGGGCTTTAAGGTCTCAAGTTTAAGCAAAATGATTGATACAAAGGCATCGACCAACAAAAATATGACTCTCTTACATTACCTTGTGGAACTTGCAGATAAAAAGGTATTTGTGTTTATACATTTATTGTTAATGCAAATGGGTCTTAAACTATAAATTAAATTTAAAAGAAAAATTAAATTTAAAGTTTAAGAATACAAATTGTTGACAACATTGAATATTTTGGTGATGTTTAGTTTCCAGACTTGATGAAGCTTGATGAAGAACTACCTCATGTTCATGATGCAGCTAAGGTCAAGTAAGTGTTTTACAACTGTAGAAACCTTCACTTTAAACATATTGTAAAATAAATAATGTTTAATGGACAACACAAGAAACAATTAAAAATTACTAATATAAAATTTGTTGTTTTAGTTTCACAGATCTTGAAAAGGAAATAACTAATTTACGGAAGGGCTTACAGAGCATTGAAAAGGTGAATAAATTATTTTGTTTTAATTACATCAGATTTACACTAAACTGCTGGTTAATTCTTTCAGTGTTTTTGTTGCATCATTCAATTAATGAGTATAAAATTCTTATAAATCTGCCTCTGTTGGCTTTAAAAAATATTTGTTTAGGTCTATTCAAGGTTTATTGTTTTTCTTGTGTTCCAGGAAGTTGAGTTCTTTGAGAAAAAGTTAAACATTACTAGCCAGGACAAATTTGTGAGTGTAATGAAAGATTTCTGTACAGTTGCTGCCTACAATTTTACTTCTGTGGAAGATTCATATAATGAAATGAAGCAAAAGGTAAGTTCTAGTAGATATATTTGTTTCTCCTTATGAACAATACCAAAAATTTTGAAGTGTTATAGATGTTGATCTTAGCAAAGTCTGTTTCATCATGCCATGTTATCTGACTTTGTCTTTTGCCAGTATGAAACTATATTAAAAGCTTTCTGTGAAGACCCAAAACAAGTCCAGCCTGAAGATTTCTTTGGGACGATTGATTCTTTTGTGACTGGAATGATAGATACCAGGCATGAAAATGAGAAATTCAAGAAGCAAAAGGACGAGGAAGATAAAAGAAAACAACTAGAAGAGCAGGTACTTAACTCTGGAGTTTTTACAATTCTAGATTTTACTTTTAGCTTACAGGAAAAGTATTCTATTTTAATAATATCAAGATTTAAATTTAAGCTAATTCTGTAATTTCAGCTTAAAAAAGAAAGAGAAAAACGAATCATGCTGAGAAGAGGTAGCAATTTGACAGACAAGAAAGGGTCAGCAAATACAGCCACTGAAAATGGGGATAAAGGTAGGTAACAATAGAAAAACTGGTTTTTGTGAAAGAAAATATTGTCATCAAGGAGTTACTGAACCTGCACAAAAATGTATTTAAAAGCTCTGAAAAACAACAGGAATGTAAACCAGCAAACAGTGTAATACTAATGACATATCATATTAGTTTTGTTTTTAATTTTAAATATTTAAATCTTACCATTATTAGGCCAATTAAAACAAGATAAAATGAAGTATCTTTAATAAAATACATGTATATATAATATCTACAAGTTACTTTGTATTGCAAATATTAACTTTTTCCTTAAACTATGTAGTCAAAATACTCTTTAATTCAAAACAAGATTTATTTATAGTATTAATCTATTTCTTACATTCACATAAGCTGCTATGTACAATATTAATTTTTGCTTTGCTAGGTGAATTTGATGATTTGATATCAGCCTTGAGAACAGGAGATGTATTTGGTGAGGACATGGCCAAGCTAGCCAAGCGCAACCGCAAACGTGTGACCAATGCTAGTGACTTTTCCAGAGAACGACAAGGAAGTGTTACAACTTCATAAATGTTTATACAAAAATACAATTGTATGTAATTTTATTTCAGTAGCAGGTGCATATGCCTTACAAAAGTATAAAAGTCATTTTTTTTTTACAGTTGCCATGGTAGGTCTTGTGTGTCACATTCCAATACTGGTATAGCACAATTCTTTCCATCCTATGCAGACAAATCATTTAAGCTTTTAAAAATACTAACACTTTTTTAACTCATCAAAAACACTATCAATTCACTAGTAGAGATATTTTCTCAAAAATTTGAGTCCTGGATCAAGTACTTGCTACGTCCCTGAGTTCACCCAGCTCTGTTGGGTAGGCTACCTGAATCAGGTTAGGAAAAGTAAAAGTGGCTAGACAATGGTCTGACCAGACTATCCCTTCATATGCCAAGGTCACTGAAACATGTGAAATCTACTTCACTTCATGTTTCTAATTAAGTTTCTAAAGTGTACTTTTACTAGAAATATTGGGAAATATGGTCTTCAGTACTTTGTAATTCACTAATTTAACCTTTCAACTAGAAGGCATGTGAGTTTACAATAGTGGGTAAATGAACTATTAAGTTTAATTTTCCTTTATTTATGGATGAATTTCATGAAAGAATGGAAAACATTTCTTACTGAAAGTTTGCTGTTCATAACTGATATGTGGATAAAATAATTTATTGTGCAATATTTATCTTTATTATATTGCATTTACTTTTTTTTCTGTATATTATTGTGAATACTAGTATTTAAACTATTAGTTTAAGTTTCAAGTACCTTTATATAAACTCCTACAATCTGTTTGCTGTATATAATCCACAATTTAAAAAAAAGAAAATCACTTTTAATTCACTGTATAAAGAACAATGACATACCACAATGTAAATTATTTCATATGTGATCTTCATGTCATCCTTTTACAAATATAATTACAAATTAAATATTTTGCTATGATTAAATAGTGAGTTACAGATCAAATTTATTTTCGTTTTAGTCAATATTTCATAGTTACCAAGATCAAATTTATGTTAGTTGTAGTTAATATTTTATAGTTACCAAGATAAAATTTATATTAGTTGTAGTTAATATTTTATAGTTACCAAGATCAAATTTATATTTGTTTTAGTCATATTTAATTGTTATAAAGATCAAATTCATGTTTAGTCTATATTTTATAGTTAACAAGATCAATCATATGTTAATTTTAGTATATACTTTATAGTTACAACTGCCTAAAAAAATATTTTTTTCAAAAGAACAACTGGCAGCTTTTGATTTTATTTAACTATTAAACTTATTATTTTAATTGAATAGGTCAGTTATAATTTTCAGTCTACTTCATGGGGCATAGTTCACATTACAGTTTTGTTCAGTTAATGAAGTAATGTCAATTAGTTTTTCATGAACTTTTATTTAACAATTCCACTGCAATGAAAATAAAAAACAAGAATTAGCCAGATCTGCAGGAGCCACCAGTAAATTGATTTAAACATCTGAGCAATCAATGCAGTTTCTGTTGTTGACTGAATACTTCTGTAATAGCCTTGCATTTTTTCGTGGTCAAGACAAGTTTGGAAGTTTTTGTCCTAAAATAATTGCCAGTGCATTCATCCTGATTTTTGTTCATAAAAATTAGTTATTCATTTTACAGCATTGATCTTCCTGTGTGTAAAGTTTTATTTGCTGTGTTATTGTGATGCATGAATCATTTTATTTATTATTAATCAATCCGTGTAATTTTGCCACATTATGTTTTTATAACTCTGATATTTCCTGCTTCTTCACCCAGTTTTTTGTCTTGTTATTTTGTAAAATATTTGTATTTGTTAATGTCTCTGTAGACTATATTGCATTGGTCAGTACACATATTTTTCTAGTATCCCAACCTGTTTTACTAAATATACTAAAGTAATAAAAGAATTCAAATTAGCATAAACTTTCTGCAGATTTATATTGTTAACTTTATTTGTAAGAACTGATAAATCTTTTAGATGACTAATTTTCATATGTTAAAAAAACATCAGAATTTACTCAAATGTAAACTTATCTATCCTAATGATCAATTATTAATACTCTAAGTAAGTTAGAACAAAGAACTACTTGCCATTCAGTTATTTGTATTTCATATCCACACTTGCTTTTAGAACATGCTATGTAAATGTATACTGTTTAGTGTATCAATACTTATGTACTAAGATATTGGTTGTGAATATTTTGGCTCATGTAATGAGGCTGTGACCTTGTAAATTATATTCAATGTAACTTAGTGTATTTGATATTTCTGGTTTTTTTAAACTGTCTTAGCACTCTTGATAATATTTTTTTAAAAATATTTACTCTGGCACATTAGATGGACCAACCATTTATAATTTTTGACTGATCACTTGAAAATTGGAGAAACTTCACATGAGAACTTTGTTTACTAGTTTAATTTTACATTTTAAAAAATATGAAAATGTAATAACATTTCATCAAAACAGTTTCAGAAACCAAATAAGGTAGGATAGATTTTAAAACTTATTTCTCATCTATAATATAGGCCAATTAATTAAGGCCAAATCTGCCTTGATAAACCATGACTTTGGCTCTTTTTTAAGATTTGGTACAAAAATGTCCAATATTTAACACACAAATTTAATATCAATATACTATTTTGCTTAAATCATAATTAAGAAGAATTGTGTACTATTTGTATAATACGATTTTCCTTTCAATGTCAATGTTGTCTACTATGCTTCTTATGTGTGTTGGCCTTAACTTTAAATACTAGAACAATTTATGGCTGGAATTGTCTGGTGTCAGGACTCAATTTTTTATCGTCAAAATAATCTTCTTTTATAAAGGAGTTTATCTTTAATGTGCAATTACTTTTCTTTTAGTTTTAGAGCAGCAGAATTATAATTAACAATTTTGTTTTTAATTTAGAGGGACCTAGCAATTTTACTAGAAGTTGAATTATCCCCCCCCCTCCACCCCTACATCTACATAGTATAACTAAATCAAAAGTAGATTTTTGTAAGTGTAACTTTGGCTGTTGTGTGGAGTGTTTTTAGTTTGGCCGAGAGACTTTTGGTACATTCTTGTGTTTGTTGTATTGATTTGTTTGGTGCTGTGACTGCACTATGCAAGGAAGTTTGCCTTGACTGCATCATACATTATCATATTCAGTCATCCATTAGTTGCACTCATTCATATATTCAGTCATCCGTTGGTTGCGATCATTCATATATTCAGTCATCCGTTGGTTGCGCCCATTCGAGAAATGAGAACAATTTTCCAACTATGATAGTCAATCTGAAGATATTAGAGGTTACAATTCCTTCTCTCACAAACATGTCCTGATGGAGAATCCCAAACCACCAGACCAAAGTTCATAAATGTCAATGTGTAGAGTAAGGCTTGGTTGAATGAATAGAAATCTGTGTAAATAGTTTAACTTTTTTCTAGGTTTGAATGCTTTATTTATTATTATTTTAATATCAGTATTCTGTTCCTTAACAGCTATTGAATTATTTTTTTTCAACGTGTTACTAGAATTTATACACAATAAATGTATTGTAAGCAAATTTTCTTTTGTTTTTTCAATCCTTTTGTTTTATGATATTACAATAGTTTTTTAGAGATTTAAGCCTAGCTTTGTACATTACTAGTACATAAGTTTACTTGCTCCAAAAGAAAAAAAAAAAAAAAAAAAAAAATATATATATATATATATATATATATATATATATATTATATATATATATATGTATATATATATATTTATACATTTTTTTTCAATGTTTGATTTCATATAATTCGTATTACGGCAAAACTGAAGTTAGGAAGATTGTAGAGGGTTTAATAATCTTCAATCCCCTCCCTCCATTATAAATAGATGTCCCAGCCCTTTTTACCACCAGTAGAAGAATTAAATACTTTTCTATGTTGATGAAAGCTTATTACAATTTAACTCACACAAAAGTGAGTAGCAATTATTTTACAAACAAATTTTTTAGCAGATGTTTCTTTATAATTTTATTTCTATATTTATCTCATTATTGTTTTTCTTGTGTTGCTTTTTCCTGAGACAAATGTTGCATAAAACCATAAGAACTCCAGCTACAATCATGAAGCTGCCCCCCAAGTAAAATGCTTCATCATAACTGCCAAAGGCATCTCTGAAGGCACCTAAAAAAGTAAATAAAAGTAAAACAAAAAATGAACTACAATAGAACAGTCATCGTTATTTTACATGAATTGAACAGGCTTAGAAAATATTTTTTTTCTAGATCAATTTCAGAGCTCTCTTTATTCTAAAAATTATGATAATATTATTTTTGTTTAAAAACTGTTTAATTTACAGGTGTTATCAACTTAAACATGTAACTAAATAATGTCTTATTTACATATGCCTTTAGATCAAATGTACACAATGAAAATGTATGTCATACAAACAAAACATGTATAAAACATCATATATTTATTAAGTGTTTGTGAGCACCATTGGAAATGTAGTAGCTAACGGGGACGGCGGGGTCGGAAGGGAGGGACAGCATATCGTTGCTAACTCGCAGGTCCCGAGTTCGGATCCCCAGATGGATGAGATACGTAACCTGCGGAAAAGCAACACATCTACTTCATCTAGGGGAGAAAACTTCTAAATCAAACTATTGCCGCCTCGATTATTGTTCTTGAGTGAAAGCAAATCCAGAAAGAACAGGCTGAAGTCGCCTCATGGTGCATACAGTGTTAACACGCAGAGGCGTAGCGAGGGGGGTACATATGTCCCCGGGCGCCGACCTTAGGGGGCGCCAAAATGGGTTGAAAAAACAAATTAAAATCTCATTTTAGCTGCATTTTTGCATTATAAATATTAAAAATATATGGGGGGGGGGGGGGGGGGGTGCAAATCGAAAGTTTGAGGTTGGGGTTGCAAATCGAAAATTGAAAAGTTGTTGCTCCCGAGGTGGGCGCCAAATTGAAAGTTTGTCCCCGGGCGCCGCGAAGGGTCGCTACGCCTCTGTTCACACGGAGTACACGTTGTATTGAAGGAAACCCTCTCCAATCGTGTGACGTCAAAACGGCTCCGGCAAAAATGCCCCATCAAATTGACCCCATCAAAAGGGCCAGCGACTAATGGACTCCGTTTTATAGGCTCTCGACAAATAGACTCCCGTCATTTAGGCTTCCGACAAGAAGAACTAAATATAAAGACACAAAGTGTACCTGATAGTGGTGGCCCCACGCATGTCCCTACAGCCTGGAAACATATCAGGAGACCAAAGGAACTTGCTAGATGCTCAACCCCCAGGATATCTACAACAAGAACTGACTTTTGGGATATGTAAGCTCCACTTAATGTGCCGTATACACAACACAACACACATAGCCATAAGAAACTAGTAAAGAATGGCATGGTGAAGGACACGGCTGCTATAGAAAATATAAAAAAGTTATAAACAACAGGTCTAAGTGGACGTAGTGATGGTATATCTAAAATAATGCCCGCCACTATCCGGCCTATGGTGTCAAACACGCCAGATAAAGATAAAACAAGCGCTGCTTCACTATCTGAGAGGCCTTTAGTTTTAACCAAGGCGGGAATAAATGTAAAGGCCGCCTTAAAGGCGGATGTGAACAGCATAATGCTAACACAGAATATACAAAAAGACGCATCTTTCAGTAATGATAAATGAAGCGAGTGGCTCATTTTTTCCCTCTGTTGCTTGTTGTTTTCTTTTGGGAAGCAAATATTAAGCGAAGACTTGAACCATCCATCTTTGTGAATTTTTGGTTCTGGAGAAGGCTGAATTTGTAAATGATTTTTTTCGCCTATCTCTAACCCCTTTACATCTGATTTTTCCCCGAGTTCCTGGTGTTTGGGTAGCAGTGTTGTCTTCAGTTGAATGTCCACGCCTCTATTGCTGTGAAATTAATATTTTTGTTTAATGATTTGCTAAACTGTATTGAAACTACAGTTAAGTATTTTATACTACAACGACATTTATAAAACATTTCTTGCTGGCAAAGCTTCTAGATTAAAACAAGATTAAAGAGGGAGCAAGAATTGTAAAAAATTGAATTCTGTTTTTTTTTAAAAATATTTTTGAAATCTCGTCTCTTTATTTCTGAGTGGTCTATTCTGAAAATAACGGATGTAAAGTTTAAAGCCATTAAAAAATGTACCATCATTTGTACACGATCCAAAGGAATTATTGATATTCTGCAAATATTATTAATTGTACTCTATAGTGTACCTTCCCTGTATTTTGTTTTTACACTTTTCTCTCACCCCACAGCGTCAGAGAGTTAAATGGCGTTAAAAGACTTTAAAATTATGATTTTTAACGAGTTTTAAGTGCTTCGACAAAAGGTGCTTAGACCATAGGTGAAAATCGGTCCACAATGGAGATTTGACAACAGTTGCTTTATTGATAAGTAATTTGTCCGCATTGGGGGTTTGTCCAGAATGAGGGTTTGACCACTAAGGCTTTGTCCATAAGTAGTTAGTCCACAGTGAAGATTTGTTAAGAGTGAGGGTTTGTCCACGTGAGGGTTTGTCCAGAGTGAGGGTTTGTCCAGAGTGAGGGTTTGTCCAGAGTGAGGGTTTGTCCAGAGTGAGGGTTTGTCCAGAGTGAGGGTTTGTCCAGAGTGAGGGTTTGTCCAGAGTGAGGGTTTGTCCAGAGTGAGGGTTTGTCCAGAGTGAGGGTTTGTCCAGAGTGAGGGTTTGTCCAGAGTGAGGGTTGTAAATTGTAAACTGAAATCGACACGAAATCATCTTCACCAATGTCTCTGACGCGAGACAACTTCTATTTTAGTGGCCGACGGGGAGGGGGGGGGGTGGTCTAACACCCTAACACCAATTGTACACCCTTTGGTTTAAGTAGTTCTATGTTAAATAATGTCTTCATTGAATACAATTGTACAAATGACACATGAAAACACACGTTGTTCAGGAAACATTTACCGTTGTTGGCCAGTAAATTTGAAATGCAAGCTGAGAGGCCGAAACAGCATAGCCACAACCAATCCATTCAACGCAACAGCACTTTGAATAGTAAATGCACCCTATAAGGAGCAACCCAAAAAAAAAAAAACTCACAACGAGAACATCTTGTTTGGTCACAAAATTGTAAAAATTGTAATAGTTAAATTATTCTTCACTTAAGCTAGCAAATATGTTTTTTGGAAGTTGAAGAGCTCAACTGAATTGAAGTGGTTTTTGTTGATTAAAATAATTTTCAGCAATCTGCTAATGAATGCTCCAAGCTATTTAGTAATAGAATCTAGTTAATATCTTTAAATAACGAATTGAACTTTTCTAATCCACATAAGCATTTTCGAATTTTTTAGATTTAATAGTACGAATAAATAGCATTTGATAACAGCTAGCCACAAGTATTATATGCATGGTTTTTTACGTTTTCTGTAATGTTAGTAATTTAATTAATAATGAGAAATAAAAGATTTCTAAAAAAAAAATTACTTGAAAAAGATACGTATCAAACAGCCATTGTGTGAATGGCACAATACAAAATGTCCCAACTCCAACACCAGAACACCCTAGCCCAGCAGCCAAACCTCGGTGCTTGTCAAAGTAAGTTCCAACAATAATAAGAGAAGGTGCATACATCAGTCCTCGACCAAATCCTAAATAATAAGAGAGGTGCATACATCAGTCCTCGACCAAATCCCAAATAATAAGAGAATATGCATACATCAGTCCTCGACCAAATCCTAAATAATAAGAGAAGGTGCATACATCAGTCCTCGACCAAATCCTTAATAATAAGAGAAGTGCATCATACATCAATCCTCGACTAAAACCTAAATAATAAGAGAAGGGCCTTCATAAATAATAAGAGAAGGGGCATACATCTGTCATCGACCAAATCCTAAATAATAAGAGAGGTGCATACATCAGTCCTCGACCAAATCATAATAATAAGAGAAGGTGCATACATCAGTCATCTACCAAATCCTAAATAATAAGAGAGGTGCATACATCAGTCCTCGACCAAATCCTAAATAATAAGAGAAGGGGCATACATCAGTCCTCTACCAAATCTTAAATAATAAAAGAAGGCGTATACCCAATAAATTACCCGACAATTACACAATCAAACCCAATCATCTGACAATCACACAATCAAACCAATCACCTGACAATCACACAATCAAACCCAACTTACCTTGCAGGGCAGCATGAGACACAAACAAGAAGAAAAAATCCGGACAAAATGCGTTGAGTAAAGTTCCGACCGTCATGAATAAAGTTCCGATCATGACAGTAGTCCGGGCACTGTAGTGGCTGCTCAAGATCCCCGCCAAAGGACCTTTAATGAGATTACAATTAGCAATTAACAACAATACATCTTATTAATTAAAGTTTGGATCTATTATAACAGAAATGGATTTCAAAATCACATTAAACAAAGTTATATAGTCATATTTTATAAGGATTTTTTGAAAAAATATAAATGAACCTAGAAAGTGCCTAATGGTAGAAACTAAAGCTCCTGGCCAAGATGTCAACTGAGCATTTTTTTCAAATCTTTCAGTGAATTGTAGAAAATATATGCCTTCACTTCTATCGAAACCACCTGCAATTCAAATTAAAACATTTCAGGTATTACTTTGGGGTCTACACCCATACTGTTTGAAATAAAATAAAATAAAACGAGTGCGCTTTTAATGAATTTTTAAAGAGTATGTATAAAATGCCAACAAATAGAAGAATTAGGGCGACTAACTTATGGGATATATGACTCGCTGATTACTAAATTAACAAAAGATCTCAACACATTAAATTTAAATTGTTTCCGCGCGTTGACTTACCGATGAGGACATGTGCCATAAAACATCCCAGGACAATAAACCAACCATAACCTCCGTCCGGTACTTTCTTAGATTTTGTTTCCATTTTTTCACTTTCTTCCTTATTTATATGCCTACATGTCATGACGCCTCAATATACCGTGCTTAGGAAAAACTGGTGAACTGCAGTGAAGACGCTGGAAAAGAAAGTAATTTCGAATACAAGTGCTAATTTATTATTTATTATTGGAGGACGGTCTGCTTGACAAAATTTTGTTTTCTTGTCGAAAATTTGCAACGTTCCCAGTTGTCCCTCCCCCCCCCCCCCACTTCCCACCCCACTAGATTGTTTTGTTTTTGTTTTATGGATGGCGACAAACAGTGCAACATGGTTAATATTTTTTATCCAGTCGAAAATTTGCAACGTTACCCCCCCCCCCCCTTTTCCCCACCCCACTAGATTGTTTTGTTTTTGTTTTATGGATGGCGACAAACAGTGCAAAATGGTTAATATTTTTTATCCAGTCGAGGGTCAATAACCCCAGGACAGAACTCCCGAACATTAATTCCGGCTACAGGCCTAAATTATTACTGTCTTACAAAGGATTTTTATTGTTTAAACTCTACATACTTCTTTTGCTGCTGTAAATTCTTTTTTTTATCAGGAAAAAAAAATCCATTAATGTTGTTTCGGCGAGTAACCGTGTAAAAGTATGTAAAAGTAAAAAGGTTCAACAATTTTTTTTTTAAAGATAGATATTCTGATGTTTTTGGGATCGAATGGGACAGGAATAGATATCTTTATGTTAAATCAATTGATTAATGAATACATACATTTAATATTTGTATTTATGCATTATTAATTATCAATAAATGCATTTTAATTATTAATAAATACATTTATCAATGAATAATTAATCAAAGAATGGGCCTACACTAATCAATGATTACATTAATCAATGACTACATTTATAAAAGAAAAATAACCCTTTGGGCTATAGCATCTGGGCATCATTTTTACAAACATGAAAAACACGGACTGGAAAAGCAGGAACCACTTTGTTCAGATTAGTCTGTAAACTTTCATGCAGTTATCGCCAGGATACACCTCAGTGTTGATGTGCGAAGAAAGAAACGATGATGGTATTGATGACGTTCGACGGCGTGTAAGTATGAAGCTTCGTAGAACTAACTTTATTTTTTTGTATATACATGCTCATTTGATTGCTTATAATCGACCTGTAATATTTTTTCGTAATTGTAAATTTAAAATCCGATTGACAGCTAATGCAATCAGTTTAAGAAGTGACTCCAAAGGTAAGACATTTTTAAAGTTTCAAAAATATTCCGTGAATATTTCAAGCATATTTATAATTTATAATTAATAAAAAAATTAAGAATTGCACTTTTTAAATGTCAGTGAGTAATTGTACAAAACAAATGCAAAATATTTAGCACCCTCAGACAAACTACAACATAACAAAGCCTTTTTCATCATTTTTATTTCTAGGGCTAAAGTAAAATGCTAAGTCCTCAGACCTTACCCTCAATTTTTACTTAATCATTTCTTCTCTTCACGTCTGTTGACAAATAACCCATTGTGGACATTAGTTACAGTAGCAAACATAAATACACCAGATTTTTTTTAAAAATAAAGCGAGCAAAACGTTAATATAAATTTAAATTATTTTTTCTTGTTTGTGATTGAAATCATAATGAAATTTAAAAAAAAACAATAACAAAATAAAATGTCACCTTGTACCTCCTTGAGAAGTAAGCAATCAACAGA
Organism: Physella acuta; assembly: GCF_028476545.2. NCBI lineage: Eukaryota > Metazoa > Mollusca > Gastropoda > Physidae > Physella > Physella acuta. The sequence continues at coordinate 491,545 of NW_026732090.1, forward strand.
TGGTGACTCAACCAAATGAACGAATACACGCTCGGCATTTGCAATTGCTTTTTTATGCTATCAAACATCTGGAGTGGCATGCTTAATTCCCTTAGAACTGTGTTGTACAAACTTTTTTTTTCATTTGCGGGTCGTCGGAATAATACAATAGTAAAACAAGTCGCTTTTTGGGCTACCGGTAGGCTACTGATTTAAAGAAGAGCTGGAGTCCAATTAAATAAATTAAACTCGTTAATGTGTTAAGTTTTTTAACTAAAAGATACAAAAGCTGATCAGGCTAGCGGAGAACTACACTATGTTGTTGAACACGAATACATTATCAACTCAATACATGGGCGCCAGTTAGGAAAAATGGAAAAAACATACAGACACACACACAAACACAAGAGAAAATCTTGAATATATGTATATATATATATATATATATATATATATATATATATATATATATATATATATATATATATATATATATACTGTGTTTGCCCACCAATTTAGCTTATGAACTTACAGGTGACATCTGGTTTAGGTTTTGGATGTGTGAAAGTATTTATTGTAAGAAAAAGTAAAGTGTACCTCTAACCTAATAGCTGAAAGGAACATGACGGAGTATTGCTGGCCTTTGCCCTAAAGACTTCTCCACGATGTGCCATCTAAACCTTTCACAATTACATGCTCACACAACTACTGCTTAAAGAAAATGTATTCACACAGGACACACAATACATCATGACGTTCAAAAATGTATCACGTCTGCGATTCCAAAGTTTAAAAAAAAAAGGTTTTAAGACGGTCCATTTGATTTCTTTGGATAAACCCCTCCTTTAGCTTGAATAGCACAATAATAGCCTACATGTCATGCACACTATTGAATCCTGGGACTGATTTATTTAAAATTGACGTACGATATATGTACAATCTTCACCCGAAAGTGTGCATGTGTTTTTTGTTTCTAGAATATAAAATAGTTGTGAAGATAGACGCAATAGAAACTTTTCGTTATGTTATTTCTAAGATAGATCGGCACCGCGGCTCAAAAAGTAGCCGTCAAAGAGTCGTCTCAAAGAGCTTTGTGTTTCACAAAGTCTCCCCAAACCTTGTACGCAATCTCCGCCTCCTACGAGTCAGTCCAAAGGCGGAAGTTGACTTTTAAGATACGGTGACCTTATCAGACAGTTTCTGCTCTCTAAACTCTTTAATTAATTCGGGCTGTGATAAGCAAATGCACAAAAACGTTACGTAGGCTTATTGTTTTATTTTTTTTTTAATTTTTTTTTTGCTTCCAGGAAAAAATTGGGACTAGATAATTCAATGCCTCTTATAATAATCGTTGAGTCCTAGCGCCTTCTTATATTTTTCTTGGAAATTAGTTTCGCAAAACTACCTAAGTGGTTTGTAAATACACAGCCATATATAGTTGATGTACAGACGCGCGTCGTATTTTGCTATGATTAATTTTCAGGTTATCCTCCATTTCTTTGCTTTATATTTTGATCCGAGCTTCTTTAGCTCTTGTCGTGTTATTTCTTATGTCCTGGTTGGCTGCACTATATTGTTTCGTTATGTTTGGGTCGTGCATATTTTTACAAGCTATTATTTAAGTTACTGTCTATGTCTGTCGTCAGTCTATATCGAAACGGCCGAGCGAAATTTCGGACACGTCTAACAGACAGATTTGTTTCAAAGTTGGCACGTGGGTCAAGACTTGAAGAAAATGCAATCTGACATCAAATTTGACTTAATTTGATGACTAATTCATTTGTTATCTAATAGATAATAAAGTGACCCACGCTTTTCTTTATAGTATTGTTATATATTTAAAGAAAATAATTTATTTTCTACTTTTTAGTGCAGTATTACATAAAAGCTTGTCATTAAAACATTTTTATGCAATTTTTTAAAATTATTTCTCAGCTCACGTTGTTTGTCGCACATATCTTGAGCGAGTTCTATGTCCGGGGGTTTCTTTACTTGTCGTATTAATGACGATTGTGTTAAATCTACCAATTAATGCGTCCGCGTTAGTGTCATCTGCATCTAGGATAATGATTACTTTAATGTTGTATTAAAAAAAAATGTCTGTTATTTTGGGGTTCTCTAGTTTCCTGGACTTCCTGTGGAGCTCCGTGTCTTGGCGGTGTGTATGCCAGACCTGAGGCGCCTCAACAACATGACGCGGTCAATCTGATTGTAACTAGATAAACATTGTATCTGATTGTAACTAGATAAACATTGTATCTGATTGTAACTAGATAAACATTGTATCTGATTGTAACTAGATAAACATTGTATCTGATTGTAACTAGATAAACATTGTATTTGATTGTAACTAGATAAACATTGTATCTGATTGTAACTAGATAAACATTGTATCTGATTGTAACTAGATAAACATTGTATCTGATTGTAACTTGATAAACATTGTATCTGATTGTAACTAGATAAACATTGTATCTGATTGTAACTAGATAAACATTGTATCTGATTGTAACTAGATAAACATTGTATCTGATTGTAACTAGATAAACATTGTATCTGATTGTAACTAGATAAACATTGTATCTGATTGTAACTAGATAAACATTGTATCTTATTGTAACTAGATAAACATTGTATCTGATTGTAACTAGATAAACATTGTATCTGATTGTAACTAGATAAACAGTTTATTGAGAGTAAAATGTTCTGCTTGAATTCAACCCTAAGACGTGCGTCACCCTGTGCTGACTGCACCACTCGTCCCACACTGATGTCGCTACTTAAGTAGTTAACTTATATCAATTGTGTTCTGTGGTCTTCTCAACCACTCTAGGCCAGGTACAGGCGGAGAAACATGAGGCAGCTCTTTACACAAAAAGCCAACTGGCATGCCGTGTATGTTGCCAGATAAGCTGGTCAGTGGTGTGTTGATGTCCGGGTGAGCATCAACCCAGACCAAAGCAATTTCTTCAGCAACCCGGGTGTGGCCAAAGACCGAGCCGAGGACTATGCTATGATCCCCACCCAGCAAGAGAACTTGACACCCCCCCCCCCCCCCGAATAGATGCCTAAAAGAAACTCCCGAAGAACGTCTACCGCCCACCGAACCAAACATAATGTATTTAGAAAAAAAAAATATTTTTACCAAAACAGGTCACATATTCATCCGATGATTTTCGCGCCACAATGATTTAAAACAACACAAAATTTTTTGGTGCAGGGAATTATTTGTATACGGAAGTGATAAACCAAAATAAAAAGTTAATCCTCTACCACTGATGTGATGTTTCATAATTTACCCGCGTGTAATTCCTTTACTCCGACTGTCCTGACCTACTGTTTGCTGTAAGAAAGAAACACGTGATGCCATGATGATACTACGGCGGTCCACCAACCGGCTCCCCATAAAGCCGCCAACTGTGTCTCACGTGACCAAAGCTATCACATCAGGTGCTGCAATGGCAGCCAGAGATCTAGCTTTAAAGCGACTGCAGCTACAGATTCAAGGCCACGGTAATTTATATTCATTTGCTTTTTTCTCCTGAACAGATCTACATGGATTATTGTATAGATTTCTAGGTGTTCTCGTATAAAATATGGATATATCTAATACTATCAAACTAAAGTGTAAACTCAATTATCTCTAGCAAATAATTGAGGTTTGTACATACAACTGGAACACTTAAGCCAAACACCAGTCTTATTTTTTTTCTAGTTCCACGATTCTAGTTCTCATATTTATTACAATTTTCTTTAATGTAGGTCTGTAGGCCGTTTTGTACTTGAATTATATTTTATCAAACTGGAAATGGTGCAGACAAGAAAAATAATCTAAACAGTTCTACTTCCAGATCCATCAAAGAAAGTTCCTAGAGTAGGTATTTTAGGGGCTCCACTTGTACATGGGCAGGTGAGAAACATTCATCAATTTACGTAACACTTCAGACAATTCTATACTTCTAAATAGTAATGTTAAAAGCCTATACTCGTGAAGGATAGCATGCACATCTTTCAAAACTTTTCTTGCTTGCAAAAAATAAATAAAAATAATTGTTTAATCAGCCACTGAATGGGACAAAGTCTGCACCAGAACTACTACGTAGGGCCAGGATCAACGAGAAATTAGAGAAAAAAGGTAGTCTACTTTTACTTTATTTTATGATTGTAACAAATCTATTCATACTTTTAGTAAGATAATGTTCTAAATGAACACTCTTAAAACGCCACTGTAAGATAACCCTGTAATAGAATTGGATATTGAGAAACATAATATTACACATTACAAAACACAAAACAGACAGTATGTGTGAATACTGAGAAAAAATGTGCATGCAATTTTTACATCGATACTGCTCTGGCAACAAAATGAATTTTTTTAAAAACCCCACAGAAATAAGTTGATCTAGATTTCTATAGTTTAAATCATGAAAATATGCGAGAGGCTCATAATGCATTTTAGCAAAATATACGATCAAATGTAGGTGGTGTAGTCTTGGATTTTGCTGACCTCAAGTAATATTTAGTGACCTCAAGTAATATTTGGTGACCTCATGTAATATGTGGTGACCTCAAGTTATATTTAGTGACCTCAATTAATATTTAGTGACCTCAAGTAATATTTAGTGACCTCAAATAATATTTGGTGACCTCATGTAATATTTGGTGACCTCAAGTAATATTTGGTGACCTCATGTAATATGTGGTGACCTCAAGTTATATTTAGTGACCTCAATTAATATTTAGTGACCTCAAGTAATATTTAGTAACCTCAAGTTAAATACGATCAAATGTAGGTGCTATAGCCCATGACTTTGGTGACCTCAAGTAATATTTAGTGACCTCAAATAATATTTAGTGACCACAAATAATATTTAGTAACCTCAAGTTAAATACGATCAAATGTAGGTGTTATAGTTCATGACTTTGGTGACCTGAAGTTTACAGTGGAATCAGACGACGGTGAAATTATACCTGGCTGTAAATTTGCCAAGACCGTGGGGAAAGCAAATCACCAGGTAAATTCTCAGGTTGATTGCCTGACTAATTAGCTCTGCCAGTTGCATCACCTGATCCTTTATTAAAGATTTCTCAACTTTTCAACCTCGATCTTTCTTCTCCAACTGTACCACGTGGTACAACTTCTGTGCGTACATTGTTTGGATGTTGGTGTGAGCTGGTGGCATAGCTTGTAACGGGAATTTTTTTTACCCAAATCTTTCAAGCTTTTTAGATCTTTACTTTATAAATGTCTCCCTCCAGACGGGCTTGTCTCCCTCCCCACAACCTGTCTCCCTCCACACAACCTGTCTCCCTCCACACAACCTGTCTCCCTCCCCACAACCTGTCTCCCTCCACACAACCTGTCTCCCTCCCCACAACCTGCCTCCCTCCCCACAACCTGCCTCCCTCCCCACAACCTGCCTCCCTCCCCACAACCTGCCTCCCTCCCCACAACCTGCCTCCCTCCCAACAACCTGCCTCCCTCCCCACAACCTGTCTCCCTCCACGCAGCCTGTCTCCCTCCCCACAACCTGCCTCCCTCCCCACAACCTGCCTCCCTCCACACAACCTGCCTCCCTCCCCACAACCTGTCTCCCTCCCCACAACCTGCCTCCCTCCCCACAACCTGTCTCCCTCCCCACAACCTGCCTCCCTCCCCACAACCTGCCTCCCTCCACGCAGCCTGCCTCCCTCCCCACAACCTGTCTCCCTCCACGCAGCCTGTCTCCCTCCCCACAACCTGCCTCCCTCCCCACAACCTGCCTCCCTCCCCACAACCTGTCTCCCTCCCCACAACCTGCCTCCCTCCCCACAACCTGTCTCCCTCCCCACAACCTGCCTCCCTCCCCACAACCTGCCGCTCTCCACGCAGCCTGCCTCCCTCCCCACAACCTGTCTCCCTCCACGCAACCTGCCTCCCTCCCCACAACCTGCCTCCCTCCCCACAACCTGTCTCCCTCCCCACAACCTGTCTCCCTCCCCACAACCTGCCTCCCTCCCCACAACCTGTCTCCCTCCACGCAGCCTGTCTCCCTCCCCACAACCTGCCTCCCTCCCCACAACCTGCCTCCCTCCCCACAACCTGTCTCCCTCCCCACAACCTGCCTCCCTCCCCACAACCTGTCTCCCTCCACGCAGCCTGTCTCCCTCCCCACAACCTGCCTCCCTCCCCACAACCTGCCTCCCTCCCCACAACCTGTCTCCCTCCACGCAGCCTGTCTCCCTCCCCACAACCTGCCTCCCTCCCCACAACATGCCTCCCTCCCCACAACCTGCCTCCCTCCCCACAACCTGCCTCCCTCCCCACAACCTGTCTCCCTCCACGCAGCCTGTCTCCCTCCCCACAACCTGTCTCCCTCCCCACAACCTGCCTCCCTCCCCACAACCTGTCTCCCTCCACGCAGCCTGTCTCCCTCCCCACAACCTGCCTCCCTCCCCACAACCTGCCTCCCTCCCCACAACCTGTCTCCCTCCACGCAGCCTGTCTCCCTCCCCACAACCTGTCTCCCTCCCCACAACCTGTCTCCCTCCCCACAACCTGCCTCCCTCCCCACAACCTGTCTCCCTCCACGCAGCCTGTCTCCCTCCCCACAACCTGCCTCCCTCCACACAACCTCTCCCTCCACACAACCTCTCCCTCCACACAACCTGTCTCCCTCCACAATGTTCTGTCTTGGGCTAGCTGCTCCCACGTGTGTTCTTTTATGTCAGCCTCGGGTCTTGTTAAATAAAGAAAATGTATGTGTATGTACACTGTCTTATTGTTACTACATTAAATTAAAACTTATTCCATACAATATATTTTACTTCTTTAAAATGGATATTCTTTGACTAGTGTTTAGAATTCCAGACAATAGTCGTTTATTCTCATTTGAAATATGACACGCTATTTACTGTGAGTAGCTCAAGAATTAAAATAACGGACATGATACTGATTGCTATGTCACCTCACAAACACCCACGATGCAGAAATAAAGTCAAAACGGCTTTTCTCGTGGTAATTCTTGAAAAATATGCTATTGTCTACGTCATTGTTTTCTAATTCATTATAATTTTTTCAATAACGTTTCAAATTAATCACAGCTTAACAACAAACATGATCATTGATATTGAAAACTTGAATATCATTAATACTAATATACTCATAAAAAAATTATTATTTATCAATAATAAAAAGGTGAGCCTACCAGCCCATGACTTAAAGGGATTCATATTAAAATGAATTGATATTTTGTGTTAACAGATAGCCAAAAGCGTGGAAAGGGTTCTCAAATCTGGGTGTCAAGTTCTCTTGCTGGGTGGGGATCATAGCATAGCCCTCGGCTCGGTCTTTGGCCACACCCGGGTTGCTGAAGAAATTGCTTTGGTCTGGGTTGATGCTCACCCCGACATCAACACACCACTGACCAGCTTATCTGGCAACATACACGGCATGCCAGTTGGCTTTTTGTGTAAAGAGCTGCCTCATGTTTCTCCGCCTGTACCTGGCCTAGAGTGGTTGAAGCCTTGGTGAGTGCTAGTAGAACAAAATGTCTTTAGAAAAATTGCCATAATATTTGTCATAACTTTTACAACTTAGTTGAGATTTTAATATTTTCAAAATTAGGAATATCAAATGTATCTAGTTCACATTTTGTGTAAACTATAAATGTTTACCAACTAAAATATTTTCAACGATTCCAGCATCAGTGCCAAAAATATTGCGTATATTGGTGTACGATCTATAGACCCTGGAGAAAAGTAAGTTCTGTACGTGGTAAGTACCTGCTCTACTGGCCCTATTTAAACATTACCTAGTTAAAAGTTTCAGTAAAGCTAAAATTCAGTCTCAGAGAAAATTTGAGATCATTATCCCTTGTGTAAATTAATGATTAAAAAACTTAATTGTTTAAGCATTTAGTGTTTTGGTCATTGGAAATTGAAATTACGGTATACTTTGTAATACATGATCACACACGTTCAAAAAGCCATTGCAATAAATGTGATAATAATTTTCCCACGTATCTAAAAATGTAATTATGTTATGACTAAATTTTAAAAAAATTGAAAAAGGTAATATTCAATTTATATTTCTTTTAAATTTGAAGAAAATTCTTGAATGAATTGAACATTTGCGCCTATTCTGTGGAGGATATACAAGAATTAGGAATGGACTTTGTTATTCAAACAGCTTTACATCAAATTGATCCCATGTAAGACATGTGTTCACAATATTTAAAGTCATTTGAAACGATTAAGCACAAATATGACATTTTTTTAAAAAAACCACTATATTTAGCATCTCTGAATCCACTCAGCTTGCTGCGTACCTGGCAAACAACAGAAGAAGTACCAAGAAAATGTTAAATTATGGCAGTTCTCGGATAAATGCATTACCTTTGTTTAACAAAAATCTTACATAGTTTAATTTTAAATTAGTACAGAAAATAATTTTAAACTTATAATTTGAGATCCCATGAGCTATTTTATAGTTAAAAATACCAATGTCCTGTTTTCAGGGGCGTGTTACCAATTCATGTGAGTTTTGATGTGGATGTTTTCAGGGGCGTGTTACCAATTCATGTGAGTTTTGATGTGGATGTTTTAGACCCAGAGTTGATGCCTGCAACTGGAACACCCGGTAAGACAGTCTTGTTTGTTGTGAGGTAAGAAAATGGCTGACTCAGTCACCTCATGCTGGTGGGTTGTTGATACTAAGTAAAAATTAAAACATGTTGACTTACTTTATTTAATTTAGTTTTTAAAACATGTTCATTTTTATTGGCCATTACAAATCAATATCTTGTTAGGTAACAAATTATCTAGAACTCTACGTCTGTTTGAAATTGTTTTACTTTATAAAAGATGCATTCTTATCAAGCACATTTGGTACAACGATATTTGATACGAATCAAAGTTAATGTGTCTGTTGCTGTTACTTGTGCTTATCTGGGAATAAGATAAGATTAGTAATAGTATGAGTATGAATAACCTTCATGAAACGTGAAAGGGGAGGTAAGCAGCAGATATGGTAGTCAGACAAGAGTTGTTGTTACTGTTTCTGCAGAAGAAACTGTACCACTATTTGTTAAAGTTAAGGCAAACACGTAAATGATATAAAAATTGTTCATCATGCGTGGGTGATTTATACATTTTAGTTAGTATCGGCAACAGCCCAATTTTTTAAACATCATCTACCCAGCTCTGATAGTCATTACGCAGTGGCGGAACTAGAAAAAAAGGGCTCCCCCGCAAAGAAAAAATTAGGGCCCCCTATTTATATATATATATATATATATATATATATATATATATATATATATATATATATATATATATATATATAATATCTATATCCTAACTGAGTAATTTAGTCTACTTCATTGCAATATAAAACCATACTGAGAGAACAATCCAGACAAATTTGGTCCAAACTCATCTTAAGCTAGCAACAGGTATATACACTTCTAAACATGCTGGTCAAAAATATATAAAGACGTAAGCTTGATTCGTGAATGGTTTCTCGCGTTATGTTTATTCTTTTCATTTTTGGCTTTTATAATATCAATTTTGAAAACATTGATTTTTATAGCTATACCATTGTTTATTACGTCTTATTTAAATAATAATTCAGAGAATTTAATTGCTTTTTAATATACATAGTACAAAACTATTTAAATGAGCTTTGTGGGCATCCCTATTTTAAAGAAGGGCAGTAAGTCATGGAAGTAGTGTGAATGTTTGCCTACCTTTCAAACTATAGCTCTTGTAGATTATAAAATATTTTTCTACGCAACAATCTCTGCTATAGTAGAGCTGTTTTTTTTTTTGTTTTTTTTTTTTACAAAACCACTTTTAAGATGCATGAAAAACATAATATTTGAAAAAAATATCATTGTTTTTTGGTCGGAACTGGGCCCCTAAACGTCCTGGGCCCCCCCGCATTGCGGGGTCTGGCGGTATGGTAGTTCCGCCCCTGTCATTACGTTTGTTGAAATGTGCAAGAATATTCAGTGTAGGTGTACAATTTCTTGAATATTGTATACTTCAGGTATAGCTTAAATTCTATTTATATTAGTCATAATTAGTTAACAGTTTACTATTGAATAACAGTTGAGAGAGGTTTGAGCATTGAACAAGCAAGGACATTGGCTACAGCTATTTTCCACACAGGTAGTGTAATATTTTTATTGTATTTTAGAAGTTTTTTGGTTTAATACAATAAATTGTGGATTGAAACTACAAAACAGTAAACTGCAAATAATTAGTCTTGCTTGCTAATTGCTTTTTAATTGGTTTAGAGGTTGTCTAGATGTAAATTTTTCAGACATCTCAAATTTAAAGCTTTGATGTTTTGACTTAAAACTTTGGCAATTTATGAATTATTTCTAAAACCTTAGGCCGGCTTGCACTTTTAGAAGTTGTAGAACTAAACCCAATGCTGGTTTCTACTGCTGTCAGTAACTGGTGCGCTGATGTTGCTGTTGACATCATTCTCCGATGCTTGCGGGGTAAACGTAGACAGGCAGCCACACAGTTGAAGACATTACCACAGGATAATTTACTGGTACATTGTATGAGAGAAGATTAAATTCTTGGTGGAACACAAGTGGTTTTATGTAGTGGCTTCTTGTTTTACAAAAATGTTGCGGTTTGTAGTGTAATACAATGTTTACCAAGGTGCTTTAGATTGTTTTGTATCCACCCAGTGGGAACAGAAGGGTTGGAAGATAAACACTCAAGTGTCTGATAAATCTAGGTCACGGAATGTTGCTAAAAATATATAAAGAAGTGGATTCTTCAGCTGAAGTAGTCACTTAAATATACAAAAATGTGAGGGTTGAATCTGAAGATTTTACTATTTAAACTGTTACATCTGTTTTAATTAAACAAGATGTATGACCAAATTATGAAATTGCTTTAACCATAAATGCAAAGATACAGAGTTAGATTTAAAAAAAACTGACAATTTTTCAGGCAAAAAATGTTTAATCAAAACCAAAATTTGTAAGATCAAAAACAAATATCAAATGTAGTTAGCCTTAATATCAGAATATCCATACATTTTAAGTGCCATCTATCAAAATAAAGATAAATGAAATATATTGCATCTTTCAGTAATCTTACCAGTATACTTGTATAAAATATGTTGCTTGTTAAATTAAAATACTCAAGAGATCTGTATGAATAACAATGGGCTGTATAGAAGCTTTTATAGAAAACCTAATCAAAGAAAGAAATCTAAATTTTACACACAAAAAAGTACAATTAAAGTACATAAATACAGTACTACATCAATCACACAAGAATTAGTCAATAAAAATCAAAATGGGAACTTCGGTACTATCATGGTTTTGACCTTTACAAAGTATTGCTTTAATCAGAACCAGTCATATTGAAGCCACTCATGGTGATTCAAATCAAGTAATTCAAGCTGAGGAGGAAAAAATAAGATCATGATTCTAGGCTGTATTGGATTTTATTAGTTATTTTCATACAATCTTTTCATAAAATTACTTGTGCACATTTATTAAAGCAACCTCACTACAATAATAAGGGCTGCTCTGCATACATGTAAAAAGTATAAAATAAATCTATAAAGATTAAAAAGAGGATCAATCTGATAATTCAAGTTAAACTTACTGGAGATGCTGTACTGCTACACAGAAAAGAGCTCAACTCTTCTTGGCTGCATTGATAGCCAGAATTATCTTTTGCATCTTTTCATCGCGATCAACAAAACCATCACCATTCTAAAAAAATTAAATGAACATGATTTAAAGATAAAATTTGTGAGAAGTAGGACATACTTTAATCCTGTCCCAACTTTTACTCATTTTTACTACCAAACAGAACAAAAAAATCTTGTGTATCACTCTGACTTTATCATGAATTCACAGCTGGGTGAATACAGAATTTCCTAATAAAGACAACACTCTGGATAGTTAGAAGTCTTTGCTTTCCCATTAAATTTAAATGAGCCAAGTTGGAATAAAATTGTGTAAAATTTAAGATCATAGCCAGAGAATCCTGGCGAGTTACTTAAGGCTCAGTCTTCTATATGGGTGGGGTTGAGGCCTGTTATGAGTACTTTAATTAGAAAGAATTGTTTTTTAGCCCTACCCAAAATCTGAAACTTAAAGATTAAATTTAAGCCTTAGGAATCTTAGACTTTTAAAGCATCAAATAAAAATTAGTTAAACTTAAACCAGCAAGAGGTAGGGTTAGTTTTACACTCAAAATATATTCTACCTGATACTTGTGTAGGACTAGGTGATAATGTATGATCTCCACAAGTATTAAATTCTCATCTGTAACTAGCTGTTTGGTAAGTTGCAAGTTACAAGCCTACTTTGATATGCAGGACTAAAATCACCTTTGTTTTACATTCACTTATGTGAATCAAATTACCTTCTTTGTTACACTCAAATATGTAAAACAAATTACCTTCTTTGAATGGATAAGTTTGCCATCTACATGAACTTCAAAAAAGCCAGTAGTAGTGGGTGTTGCCTCTGAGGTCTGGAAATTATTTTAGAGAAATGATGTGCACATTTTATTACAGCCTTTTCAAATTTAGTTTAACTAAAATGTACCAAAATAAAAGGGTCTAAGCCTGATGTAAAGCATGTCATATTGTCCAGGTCAAGCTAAGCTCAAAAACTTCAAGTTTGTTCAGACGAGGATGTGTTCAATAAATTCAGCTAAAGATAACATTTCTAAGATTTTCTTTGGTAGCAATTCAATCAAATTTAACATTAAATAGAGTCATAAAACTCAAGTAACCTACTTTGTTGCAAATGGAAAACTTATCAAAGAAATTCTAAGAATATCAAACACTAATTCTACGTAATGTCTGTATTTAAAATGTCCACCTGTATGTATAATAAAAGTTTACACCATGGCGATGTCAGACTTACCACTTCAACATCTCCAGGTTTGCAAGTATCAAGCAAGTCTTTTTTGAATGCTTTAAACTGAAAGAGATTAGAGGGGATTCACTTAATGTAATGATGAAAAAATATCGTAAGGAAGTCCTAAAAATCCAGTATTGCTATTTTTATTTTGGAAGTTACTGGTAATTTACTTTTTAAATAATTAAAAATGATAAACCGATAAAATTATACAGCTTAAATAACTTTTATAGGTGCAAAAATGGTGCTGGGACTAAATTGCATTTAGAGTAGAATATCTTATTTATAAATTATCGAAGTATGATAATCACTTACCCTGGAGCTGTAACCTCAGGCCCCACTGGAAAAAAAAAAGAATTAAAACCTGTTAGCACAAGCTATAATCTGAAATTTTTTAAAAATTTACTCATACTTTATACTTCCTACTGGGTCAGACAATACTTTTCCAAAAATAAGGCTCTGTGTCATGTTAGTAGTATTTTAATATTTGTTTTGTTAGGGATATGCTTGGACATTTGTTGGGGCCAGTGTGAGGGCATTCTTTAAGGACCTAGATTGGAGTAAATATGAGAACAAAATCCATTTGGGTTAATCAAATGGTTTTATTCTCAACTTCATAAAATTCCATGACAATGCATTACCTCTCTCCTATACCAGTCTCAACCCTTGACTGCCATCCGCATTCAACCTTACACACCTTGTTACCCTAGCTCACAACACACCCACCATCACTTGATCAGTCGCCTCCCTTGTTCCACTCATTCACTCCAACACACAGACAAGTCAACACACCTGGACTCGACACTGTCTAACAATACAACAGTAAGGGAATACATTCACTCCTTTCATACATTTCACACATCACCACATACCCTCCATCTATCCTTAGCAGATACAATCAGTGGGTTTTTATAAACATTGCTAATATATAAAAAAATATTTTAAGAATTATTTCACATCAAGTGTACATTTCAACAAATCTAATCCAAAAATTATCTAACAAGAATAATATATGAAGCATCTGCTGAGTGGGCTACACAATAGCTTTGTTTTTTAGCTTCTTTTAATTTAATGGGTTTTATGTCCTGTTGTTTATCTACTGTTAGAACTTTGTCAATTTGGAGGAATTAAATTATGTCTTCAGCCTGCCTTGATTTTTGAAGTTTCTAACCACTTCAAAAATTTTAAGTCTTACAGTACTAACACATACATTTTAAAATCTTTAATCCTGGTGGGAAGCCAGTATTGGAACTTTTTCTTTAGGAGTTTTTGTTGTGTAGATAAAACTTGAGCAATGTTTCTTTAAATGTCTGTTTGTCCATTTGTGTTACATCTATAGGTGATGTGTGTAATGTAGGTGCTTTAGGAACATTTCTCCAATGGTCTATCAAAATGTGCAGGATTAAATTTTAGTAGATTTTCATAAGCTGTAACTGAAGATGTTTTGGGGAATAGCTCCACTTCCAAATTGTAGTAAGTGAATATGAGCTTATAGATCCATAATCTAATATAGAGTATGCCTATTATATTATCCATTAATCTATTCTAGAGTGTAGAGACTATAGGACACTTTACACCACTATCTTTAAGTACATTCTAAGTAGGCCTATAACTTTAGGTTAGGACTATAGGCCTACTTTTTAATTTAGCTAAAGTGATGCTGTGGTGATCAATTTGTCTAAATTATTACAAAATTAATAAAAGAGAATCGGCTATAGACAGACTATAGTCTTATATCTATAGCCTAATCTTAATCTATCATCTGTATACTAGTCGAAGGACCTAAATAAACTAATTATAATCTAATAGCATAACAAAAAGGGACCTAAAATTAAAAGGGAGAATTTCCATACCTGTGTCCGATAATAGAATCTTTTAAAAAAGTGGTGTTAGGTTACTGGTAGTTAACTAAATACACACATTGCTGGCTAATGTCAATGCTAACCATGTACCCTAACCCCAACCCTAGTCCTACCAAACGCCTAACCCTTATTTCTAACCAATAATATTGGTTGAGACAGACTTCAATACTCCTAACAAGTTAACAACCCAACATACCTATTTTAAGGAAGAGTCTATTATCGGACATCGGTAGGCCTATCTAAAATCATCCCATAAAAATTTCCAAACTGGTTGTGGTTAGGCCTAATTAATTAATTATTAGGCCTGATTAAGTAATTAAAAATAGGCTCCTCTATTTGATAGTTTGATAAAAAAAATTATTATATATAATATTATATAATATAGGCCTATTTTATTACTATTACTAATAGAATTTCTATGCCCAAAGTTGGTTACAACTTCCATGTAGCATTGGTTGTTGTTAACTTACCAGTATATAACATGGACCTTCACAACCATTTTGTGCTGTTGTAGCTACTTGTTACACTACAAGTAGGGAACTTTTTACCTCGAAGTATCACTCGTCAAATATGCTTACTTTTTTCCCACCTGAACCTATGGAGGTTGCTTAGAATAGATGCAATGCTCTCCTGCCAACAGTAGCGGCACGAAATAATTGCTTTAACGATTTTCCCAAAGCTAAAAATACCCGCCACTCTCGTGTTCACGATGAAAAGCATAACGTAGCCTACTTAACTTAAGCTTGGCAAACCGTCAAAAAAACCTGGCTAAACCAGTGACTGCGCTTCAGCGGTTCCCACATTTTCAAGTTGCTGTTATTCATTTTTTTATTGGTTTTTTTTTACTAAGCACTCAAATATCCAATTTAAAAACAACTGTTTGCCTAACTAGCTTTAATCGAATCATGGGCTAGTCTTAAAAATTACAAGCCTTCGCTACCCATAATTAAATCGGGGTACTATAACTTATAGTAGGGGTCATCCATAAATGACGTCACGCTTTGTCGATTTTTACCTCCCCCCTCCCCTCCGTCACACGTCGTCACAAAAAAAGCCAGACCCCCCCTCCCCTAAAATGACGTCATACCTCAGCCTGCAAACCCCCTCAAAATAGCTGTTGAATTTTTCTTAAAACGTCGATATTTTTCCAAAATCTTGTCAGAACTTAGTCACCATAGAGTATTTTGATCAATTCCTATTACAATTTATTAAAAACGTTTTAAAACGCGAAATAACGGCTAAAACTCGTTTTCTAACGTTGCTTTTTATAATGCAAAAAAGTGACGTCACACCATCTGATCCCCTCCCCCTCATCACACACCGTTACAAAATTACGTATCCCCCTCCCCCCTACGAGTGTGACGTCATTTATGGACGACCTCTAGGCTAAAAGAATAGCAGAGTATCGTCCTTATCATTATCAAGTAGCCAATTCATTTTGCCATGTGTCAATATGAGTGATCGATATTAACGCCATAGCTCAAACTCTTGATACATTTCACGTTAACTAAGCAACAGGAGCCCACGGTTAAACCGGCGCAAAACTTACAACAGTTCCAGACTGCTAACCACCCCGAATGTCTTAGGCTCGCATTCCTTGCTCGTGTCTATGGGGCGTCCTTGAATCATTTCAGCTCTGATGGGAACCTGAAGCAAAGGCGGCTGAGCATAGTGATGACCACACTATCCCTTTGTATGCCGAGGTTATTGAAATAGATTGTCTGTGTATCTTTGGCACAAACGGAAAAGGTGATGATTTCAAATAAAAATATAAATAAAACAACAAACACACATATGTTTAATTTTAAACAGGGATATCACCGCTGCAGTTTTTCAATTTACGAATATGTCATTGAAAACATGTAGATGAATCAAATAATCATTTCATTTGTTGTTATTGTTTTTATGATTACAAAGCTTTTTATTCAGCTTTCGTGGGCTAATAATTTACTAATACTTCGAATAAGGCCTAAATAGACCTACTAGATATATGTAGAATTTTAGTGTTCAATGCGCACGCGATGATATAATATGTGAGAACAGTTCACAAATACCCGAGTGAACGTTGTTCATGATATTCTCAAGTAACAAGACGTAAACGCGTAACATTAACATCACGTATCTTGTTCAGTTGTTCGGCTGCATGGGCTCGTAAGTGTAGGACATATGATTTTAGTTTTTTAATGTTTCAGACCAACACACTCCCTGCTTCTGAGTATTATTTAGGCTACTTTAATTCTATATTCTTCGTAGAACGTGGTCTTGTTAGTTAAAGCGTGCACAAACACGTTGCTTAGTCTAGTCCCCCCCCCCCCCCTGTTAAGATCAGGCATTTAGAAATAAAACATATTTGTTATGGCAAGTGGCCAGGTTTTTATTCTAAGCTTATTGATTGCTTTTCTTGTATTTCAATTCACCTTGGTCTTTTTTTAATATAGTTGTAACATTTGAAAGGTAGCCCACTAAAAAAAAACGGCTGACTCATGTAAGCCCAATGACCAACTTTACCAAGGACAAACAGGCACCTGACACGGATGGCTACCCCTACTTCAATTTTTTTTCCTCCGCGTAAAAATCATGAATTTAAATTAACTTTCAAAAACGTGCGCTAGGCCAACAGAGGTTAGGACTACTAACCAACAGGCTACCTATAAATAAATACTATTAACGTTCGATAAAGTGTTTTTAATTATTCAAGCACTGTCTTTAGCAGTGGACCCCGTTCTGCAAGTCTGATCACGTGTAAGGTTTTATAGGTACATTTTTCTCTATTGGTCTACAGAGTCACTTTACCATAACCCCCCCCCCCCTCCCCAACACACACATCCCACTTCAAAACTTCCAATCCAACGGGTAGTCGACAGACAAAAACTATTCATAGTAGGCCCTAACTCTTATAATAGCCAGATTTTATAATGCTGGAATGTCAAGGCTGATCGTTACATAACGCATTGTAATTTTAAATAGCTGGAGCTATCGGCACGTATTTAGTTGTTTTTTTTTTTAACGACCATAAATAAAAGGGGCTATTAATAACTTACCAGAGTAACATTTACGACTATTTAATTCATGCCACTTTTTAAAAATTTTACCAACTAAAGGCCTACTGGGATTTATTTATTTTTGGTGCCCTAATTTATTTGAGTACCAGTTTAATCTATTAGGCTACACAGGCGTACTAGCCAAAGAGAGAAAATGTTGACATTCTTATTCCAAGTCACATTTCCACACTCAGTTTTCCACGATACACGCAGTGTTTCTTCCAGACTTTTTTCTCCGGGGGGGGGGGGCTCTTAAAATTGTCGGGGGGGGGGGGGGGGTCAACATTTGTAAAAGTGTATGTTTACTACATAAAATCCATCTCGTTCGGGGGGGGGGGGGGGGGGGGCGGTAGACTTTCTTCGGGGGGGGGGGGGGGGCTTCCCCTGGAAGAAACTCTAGTTACACGCTTTTGACAAACGTCAGAAGCCATCCACAATCCTCAAGTGAGGGACATCACGTACTTGGTCCGTTTTAGTCGACGGCTCTTAGAATTACTCGATTCCACCCTAGAGTCATAGATCAATCCAGAGGGAGGATTCTGTCAGCCGTGTTAACTTGCAACGTATGGCCTATTGCTTCAGTAAAGTGTAGACTTTACTGGATGGCTGGAATGTGACACAAAAAAATGTGTGATATGTCACGGCTTTATACTATTATCCGCTTGCAGCCATCTCCTACCAGTGTTTCTTCCAGGCATCTACAGCCCCCCCCCCCCCCAACGAAATGGAATGAAATGAAATGATATAGAAAATATATACTATAATAGATTAGGAATACACAACGGAGATAGAAGCCATCAGCATGTAGCCATCTTTATTTAGTTAACCGGAAGAGGAACAATGATAGATAAATACAAGGGACATCACTCAATAACAACATTATAAATATAACTAATACAAGAAGAGTGAGTTCCCCTGACCTCACAAATCCCAATATGTTACATATACTGTTACCAGTGCCCCCCCCCCCCCTCCCGCGGGGAGAAAGAAAAAAGTCTGGAAGAAACACTGCCTCCTACAAAGTGATGTGTGTAACTTGACTTTGTCGGGGGACCTTTTGAATACGAAACTAGGTTTTGATATCAGCAGACTACAATAAATAAAAAGTTATAGGGAAGCAATAGCCTATCTATATACATATGTGTATGTATCTATGTGTGTGTGTATAACAAAAATTAAATTTCCCCACCTGAATTTTTTAAAGAGGCCTACTTTAACTGCTTTTTTTAAAAATATTTATTATTTTAAGCGTGTTATGTAGGCTATTCTAGTTATTACTTCTGGTGAAGCTGTTTTTAAGAAACGATCAGGGGAATCTAAGCACAATTTCAAGCTTTACGTACGTGATTTTAAAAATCCACCACGGCAGTTCAGCCTAGTCAAAAGAGCCTTTGATAAAATTACAGCATAAATACAGCTATATGCTATAGGGCCAGCATCCATAATAGTGATAATTCCATATGACAAACGGCCATCGTTTATCTGGCTCCCGACAAAATAAGTCCTTTCATCAAAGCCCACAACAGCCGATGTTGCACTCGCGGTGGCCGGAAAGAACCGCAACGGAAAAAAGCGCAACGGAAAAAAGCGCAAAACAAAAAGCGCAACGGAAAAAAGCGCACACGGAAAAAAGCGCAAAGAGAATAAAGCGCACACAGAAAAAAGCGCAAAGAGAAAAAAGCGCAAACAGAAAAAAGCGCAAACAGAAAAAAGCGCACACAGAAAAAAGCGCAAACAGAAAAAAGCGCAAACGGAAAAAAGCGCAAAGAGAAAAAAGCGCACACGGAAAAAAGCGCAAAGAGAAAAAAGCGCACACAGAAAAAAGCGCAAACAGAAAAAAGCGCAAGCGGAAAAAAGCGCAAAGAGAAAAAAGCGCAAACGGAAAAAAGCGCAAACAGAAAAAAGCGCACACGGAAAAAAGCGCAAACGGAAAAAAGCGCAAATGGAAAAAAGCGCAAACAGAAAAAAGCGCACACGGAAAAAAGCGCAAACGGAAAAAAGCGCACACAGAAAAAAGCGCAAAGAGAAAAAAGCGCAAACGGAAAAAAGCGCACACAGAAAAAAGCGCACACAGAAAAAAGCGCAAACGGAAAAAAGCGCAAACAGAAACAGAAAAATGCGCAACCAGAAAAAACACAACGAAAAATGTGCAAAAGAGAAATTTAGTACAAAGACCATATGGACTAGATGACACATTTATACATGACTGTTAGGGCTGCTGTGAGAGTGTCGTGTTTGATCACGTGATCTGCTACCATTTAAAGCGTACCACTACCATCTGCATTCCCATCACGGAGGTTGTTAGGTGGGTAGTTCATTGATCCTGTTGAGCCCTACATTACATAGTTAATCAGTTTAACAATGTAGCTGCCATTGGAGTAGGTGTAAGTCAAAGCCTGATGTTATTATAAAACTTCATCTCTCTTTGTTTCTTTATAAAAAGGATATGGAAGGTTTTTTAAGGTATTTTACTGAAATGTTTACCGGACGAATGCAAAATGAAATAAACAGCCATAGCTCTTCTGTTATATAGGCTACATGCAGTGTTTCTTCCAGACTTCCCCCCCCCCCCCCTCAAACTTTCGATTGTACCCCCCCCCCCCCCCAAACTTTCGATTTGCACCCCCTCATACTTTATATATATATATATATATATATATATATATATATATATATATATATATATATATATATATATATATATATATACCGAGGGTCTATGGGGGGGGGGGTTACCCCCTGCCTACGCCACTGCATATAAGTATTCGCATAGATTTAGAGTAGCGTCTCTTTTGTTTACATATTTTCATTACCCTTCAAACAAAAGTCTATTTTAGTTATATTGAGATTAAAGAATGTAAATAAATAGTATACACAATTCTGTAGAATAGGAACGATTGGGAGGGAAGTGACATTTAGCGCAGGAAATTTAGGGGTTAGGTAGGGTATAATAAATGGTGGGGTTAGGAAAGTT
The DNA here is from genome assembly GCF_028476545.2 of Physella acuta. Taxonomy (NCBI): domain Eukaryota; kingdom Metazoa; phylum Mollusca; class Gastropoda; family Physidae; genus Physella; species Physella acuta. The sequence continues at coordinate 512,294 of NW_026732090.1, forward strand.
AAGAGAATGCTCTAATAGGCAGTCTATGTCTCTTTCGTACTTTCGTGTTGTTTTATTGTCGAACCTGTCCTCACCTCACATCACAACAGTTGGGTGACGCTTACCGTGTAATGTTAAAATAAATAGCATGTAATTGAGTTAGTTCGAAGTGAGTTTTCATACAAGCCCAACGCACTAATTAAGGTTGTCGCAAAATGTAACATATATGTCAATGATGTCAATGAATTTTCATTTTAAAAAAAGTTGTCTAGTACAGTTTACGAAACTTACGAACTTCGCCGATACTTTTTTGGTGGGTAGATTGGTAAGTATGTAGGCGGGTAGGTGGGTAGGTGGGTAAGTGGGTAAGTGGGTAGGTGGGTAGGTAGGTAGGTAGGTGGGTAGGTGGGTAGTAGGTAGATAGGTAGGTGCGTCATGATGTGAAAAAAATATTAAATACAACATTGTTATTTTGGTGCGAATGAATGTTGTTGCGAGAAATATGACGAATGCATGTTTGATGACACGGATGAAAGAGAGTGAAGTTTTGCGATAGGAACGGGTTGTAAGCTAGGTAGTTCGGACTAGAGAGAATGTGAAAGATACTTCGTGCAATGTCGATAGTTTTATGTTTATATGAGAATAGTAGTTGAATAATTATTGACCAAGAAAATAATAGGCATTGTGTAAAGTGATTATCGCCTGTATCGTGGTCATGGGAATGCAGATGGGATTTGTACGCTTTAAATGGTAGTAGATCACGTGATCAAACACGACACTCTCACAGCAGCCCTAACAGTCATGTATAAATGTGTCATCTAGTCCATATGGTCTTTGTGCTAAATTTCTCTTTTGCACATTTTTCGTTGTGTTTTTTCTGGTTGCGCATTTTTCTGTTTCTGTTTGCGCTTTTTTCCGTTTGCGCTTTTTTCTGTGTGCGTTTTTTTCTGTTTGCGCTTTTTTCCGTTTGCGCTTTTTTCTCTTTGCGCTTTTTTCTGTGTGCGCTTTTTTCTGTTTGCGCTTTTTTCCGTTTGCGCTTTTTTCTGTTTGCGCTTTTTTCCGTTTGCGCTTTTTTCCGTTTGCGCTTTTTTCCGTGTGCGCTTTTTTCTGTTTGCGCTTTTTTCTGTGTGCACTTTTTTCTCTTTGCGCTTTTTTCTGTTTGCGCTTTTTTCTGTTTGCGCTTTTTTCTGTGTGCGCTTTTTTCTCTTTGCGCTTTTTTCCGTGTGCGCTTTTTTCTCTTTGCGCTTTTTTCCGTTTGCGCTTTTTTCTGTTTGCGCTTTTTTCTGTGTGCGCTTTTTTCTCTTTGCGCTTTTTTCTGTTTGCGCTTTTTTCTCTTTGCGCTTTTTTCTGTGTGCGCTTTTTTCTCTTTGCGCTTTTTTCCGTGTGCGCTTTTTTCCGTTGCGCTTTTTGTTTTGCGCTTTTTTCCGTTGCGCTTTTTTCCGTTGCGGTTCTTTCTGGGAACCGCACTCGCATACACGTGCCTTATTTACGGGTGACAAGTTTAGGAGCCAATATGTCGATGGTCAAATATTTGGGAGCCTTATTTTAGGGAGTCTGTTGGTCCGAAACATCTGTGAGGCAGCCTGGGTTTCGACTTTTCAATAAAGATAACTCAACAACATATAGGTCCTATACCATTTAAAAATTCCTTCCGAACCCACTGGACTCAATATTATTAAGATTTTATCAGAAAAATTGCGAATTCACATGTCAGCAGTTTAAAATCCATATTGGATGCATAGTAGTTTTCTACGCAGATAGCTCGAAGAAACAAACTTGTGATACATTTACGCGCCATATATGAAACAAGTTCGCGAAAAGCAGACGCTAGATGAAGGATAGCCTAATCTACATTAACTCATCTTTGTGGATTGAATAAAAACATCAGAAAATGAGTTCTTCTGATTTGGAACTACTATGTGTTTACGACTCTAAATTTGCCCCAGTTACCTTTAAAAAAGAGTGAGTTAATAATTAAATTAAAATAATTAAAAAATTATTCAAAATCAAATTTTAGTTCAGAGTTCAGAACTTTAGCTTACTTTAACTTTAAGTCTTTAACTTTACTTTAGTTAGACTTTAGTTTTAGGCTTTAGGTCAGGTTCAGGCCTATGCCGCCTATACTCTACTAGAATCTAGATCTAGACTAGATCTAGATATAATTTTTAAGAGCACAATGCTAGCCGGAAAAAGATACGCATGCGCAATGGAGAGAAACTACGACTTGCGATGTATTCGATGGTACTGCGCATGCGTGTTTACAACCGCAGAACCCTAATCCTAGCCATATTGCCATGCCATATGGCATATGTCACTGCGCATGTGCAGAACTATCTTTTGCCGACTAGATCTAAGTGGAGACGTTGGAGAGAGAAAAAAATTTCCGAGTAGGCCCTAGTCACTACAATTTTTTATATCTAGTCTACTGCCAAAGTCTGTACTGTAGTCTGAGACTACTGACTTGTACAAATCTAGATTCTATAACTGTAGGCCTATACACTATCTATACTGACACTTGAGTATAGGCATACTCTCAGTATAGTAGTATATAGGCCTACTGTATTTAAATTAAAATAATATTATTTCACAACTATTTGCCATTTTTTTAATCAATGTTATGATTCTAGATCTAATTCTAATCTAATTACTAACATCTCATATGTTCAACTTAATGTGAATCTGAGAATAAACTAGTTACTATGCTAAAATGCATGCTGCCCAATCAGGGGGGGGGAGCAGTTCTTCCCACACTTTAGAAAATTATTAGGTGATTGATTAGAATTAGATATAGATCTAAGTGTAGGCTTTTTTTTTTCTTCTTCTTTTTTTAATATTCTGACAGGGCGATTTAAAGAGTTGATTTAAAATAATTGTTTTGGAATGTATTAAAGTAAAGAAATAGGCCTTAAAAAGCATTTATGACATACATTATTATTTTTTCCAGGTTTAGGCCCTAATTATATTAGGCCTATAGTCAAAATAAAATGTTATGTAGACTTAAAGATAAGAAAATTTGAGTTTGGGCTGCTATGGCTTTTGAAATGTTTTTGAAATAAATATACTGTATTAATTTTCTTACTCCAGCTCAAAAAATGAGAACAGTTACAGCTGTAATATTCCAAAAGGATCTAAGATTGAACAGCTTGTAGTTTTTGCTCAAGGAAAGTGGACTGATAAGAACATTGACATCAGCATCAAATGTGGGAAAAAACAAAGCCCCAAAAAACTTTGTACTTTAACTAATTCTCAGCGGTAAATACAGTTGTAATGTATATTTACTAGATCTAATTATTATTTTACAAGCTGGTTTTATTAAGTTTTATAATAATTTCTAAGGTCTTAGTATTTTTGTATAAACTATGTATCACTAGATGTTTCTTTAACTTTAAGCCTTAATAAAAGGTAATTCAAAATAATTTATTATGAGGTTAATTTTTATAACCTGTTTAAATCACTAGGACATTTTTATCTAATAGGGTTAGTTGATAATAAGGCAAATATATATCTAAGTTTCAGGTTTTAACTTAGTGAACACGTTAACAAAAATATTTTATTTTATTTTTAAAGCTGCTATCTTTCTACAACACTGAGTGACTTGGACACTTTAAATTTAAAGCGCAGTAGTACAATTAGTCTTGAGGCAGTGGTCTTGTCTGAAACCGAAATTCCTCAGAATACAGCTGATGATATCACATCTAGCCCTGTTGCATCCAACCTGCCAGATATTCAGAAAGAGAACGAAACTACACCACAAGCAGAGGTACATTTTACAAATTTCAAGTATACGGAGCAGCTTTTTAATACTTATCCAAAATTATGTTTTCCTTGAAGAATAATTTTCATTGAAATTTTTATGCAGTCATTAAAAATAAATAGATTTTTAATTTTCAAGATAATGCTTTCAAGTTCACCTTTACCCACCAAGCCTAACAAAAAGAGAAGGCGTCATGATGAAAATACACCTCAGCCTAAATCTAGACGACAAAAAGTTGCCATGAGAGCCTTATCAACAGAGAGATCGCCACCATCAAAACAAAAGTTAATGGCTATTGAATCAAATGTGTCTGAAACACGTGATACAAATCTTGTCAAAGAAATCAGTAAAGAAGGGAAAATAACGAGATGTGTCGATTTGTCTGCCAGATGTAAACTTTTTTTTTAAACAATTGTCTATGTAGTAAAGTATCTGTAAGCTTTAAGAATTATCAGTCTTAAATTAAATTTAAATAAAAAAATTTTGGATTGAAATGAGTGCTTATAAACATTTTTTAAGAACTTTCAATAAACAATTTTTTTTTTTTTTAAATTTATCAACAGCTCCAAAGCCTAGTAATAGATGGGGTCATACCATGACATTTGTGAATAGTAAACAAGCTGTTCTGATTGGTGGACAAGGTGATAAACAACTTAGCAAGGATTCCATTTGGGTTCTTGATCCTGGTAATTTAAGTTCTGTCTCTAGTCTGTTATTACACAGAATAATCAGCATTATGTGGTGTTTTATTTTTCATCCAATTAAAAATATAACTGTTATTTCTCTAGAAATGAGAACCTGGAAATGTCCAGATGTGGTAACAGAGGGGGCTAAGCCTGAATACAGAATTGGCCACAGCGCAACATATGACCCAACAATGAGATGCATATACATCTATGGTGGCTCAAAAAATGCGAAGTGGTTTCATGATGTTCATATGTTTGATTTAGATGAGAAGAAGTGGACCTTAGTCAAGGTAAATTTCTTTTTGGAAATTAAATTCTAGTGTCCAATATTTACTTAACTCATTTGTTACAAACGCCCCCCCCCCCCCCCCCCCCCCTATAAAATGGGAGATGACTAATTACTTTTGTTTACAATTATTACAAAAACAATTTTTTTTAAGGTCTTACAAATTAAAATCTGTCTGATGTTTCTTCATTTTATAGGCTAATGGCAAGGCACCAACCAGAGCATATCACAGTGCAAGCTTGTATAGACATGAACTTTGGATATTTGGGGGTGTTTTCCCTCGACCTGACCCCCAACCTGATGGTTGTGATAATGAAGTACATATTTTCAGTCCTGTCATGGAGAGCTGGTACAATCCTATTGTTACTGGAGATAAGCCACAGCCTCGTTCTGGGTAATCTCATTTTTTTCTTTTATATCTTGTAAGATCTTGTATTATGATCAAAATTCATCTAATAAGTATGTAAAGTCAACATGTTAGACATAGTTGAAATTCCTGTAAGCTTCTTGTTAAATATTCAGCTGCTGGTATTGGTAGAACTTTCACTATATTAAAAAAAATTAACACTATTTATGAGAACTATTTTATATTGATGTATTCTAATATATGGATAATATTAAATCGAATATTTGAATTGACTCCCACAGTCATTCAGCCACTTTAATCAATGACCAGTTGGTTATATTTGGGGGATGGGATTTTCCTTACTGCTACAATGACCTTTTTATTTTGGATTTAAGTAAGTATATAACAGTATATTATTGTTCAGTGTTGTGTTATATTATAGATGAGACATTGGTGTAAGGGTTAAAAGACACTGAAAACAATGTAACAGTTAATTTTGTTTAAGAATTAATGAGGGTGGTTTGTTTTGACATAATTTTATGGGGCTTCTGGTATGTTGAAGGGGAAAATGGTAGGTTCATCTCACATTTTAAAGAGTATTCTGTCAATTTATTAGATATTACTAAATTTTAGTGGAAAGATATGCATTTGTCTCAAATAGATTGATATTTATTGGTTATAGCTTGGGACATTTTTTTTCTTGAAATTTTGTGTGCTCCCCATTATTAGATCTTGGTGTTTTCTAAGTGAAATTATTCAATAACTATATTTTTCTTAAGTCTCAAAGTATGACTTTAATACATAGGAGGGATTTTCCATTTTTTATTGTATAAAATTTTTATGGTGGTGTTCTATTATTTGTTTTTTTGCTTTAGAATGGATAATTTATTACACTCCAATTTCAAGATACATTTTTTCTTTAAACATCATGATTTTAAATTCCTTGAACAATGATTTATTCTGTTGTTTTTTGTTATACTACAGCCACTGTTGATTGGTCTTCACCAAAGTTTACTGGATGTCCTCCCAAGCCTAGAAGGTAAGTATATTAAATACAACTATCTCACTATCCTTTTGTTTGTTCATCCTAAGTTGTCTAACCTCTGTCTTGCTTTAAAAAATGTACATTGTTTTTTTATTACTATTGAAAGAAATTATTCACCAATTTTTTTCAGTTGGCATGCATCTTGTGCACTTTCAAATGATCGTATATTTATTCATGGTGGCTATGATGGTGACATTGCTCTTCATGATGCTTATATTTTTGATTTAGGTAATTTTCCTTTATTTAGTACTTTGCTCTGATAAATCTTGTAACAATTGATTGTAGTTTTGGTTATGGTTAAAAGGTTCTGTTCAGGTAGCTGGGGTTGAAGTTGATCAGTTTTAATATATTTGATCACCATAGTTTTCACACTTAGTCTTAGCTAATCAACATCATCTAGCACTTTGTCAAGATTAAAGGACATGTATGCACTTATGATAAATATAACTAATTTAATTCTCATTTCAAAAATCTTTTTTTAGAAAAGAAGTTGTGGCTAGAGTTGGCTTTGGATAATGCTCCCTCTCCTCGTGCTGGCCATGGGTGCTTACGTTTGCCTTCCAGCTATGAAAACCAAGAGGAAGATGAAATTATTGTATTTGGAGGAGGCGACAATGATGGAAGCTATTTCAGTGACATGCTTTCATTTTATGTTCCCTTTGATCCTAAAACGATCACATACTCAAAATGAGATGTTTAAATTACTTCTGTACACAATGGCAGCAATAAATGGGGAAGGTGAAGTGTTGTATATATCTTTTGAATTAAACTGTATTTTATTTCATATCTTTTAGATGTTTCTGTCTACATATTGAAAAATTCACTGGCCTTGTTTTATTTTTCTGAAATATAGCTATTGAACTTTTTTTAGAAATGTGAATTTTAAGTAACTTGTTGCATTTTATGTATTTTAATCTGTTGGTAATGTATTTAAATGTATATTAAAAACAAATAACCTGTATGTTATATTGGTATGGCAACTTTTATGTATCAATGAGCTTTTGAAGGGTTTTATGCTGAATTGACATTTTGCTAATAAATATTATTAACTTGCAATTTCTTTTAAGTTCATTTTTAATTACAATCATTTTTTCAGTTTTAGTAAGTACTAATTGGCATCAACAAAACTGAGAAGCTGGGTTCTTCTCATGGTAAAGTATTAGCATCCACAGGCTGTCCTAAACACAAAAAAAATTTTAAAGTTAAAGAAAAATTGTTAATCACACCTGATTGCGATAGATTGGGTACTTTCAGGCTAGTTTCAGAGCCATTCTTGCTATAGTGCACATTTACATTTTTTCCCCCCAAAAAAGTAATTAGAAAAAAAAAGAAATGATAAAAACATTTAAAAACCATCCAAGATTGCTAAGTGATGTTTAGCTTTATTGTAGATGTGATCTATGACTGTCCAAAAAGCACATACAACAAAGAATGAATCGTATCAGGACTGTTAACTTTTTAGTTTTTTTCGATTCTCTGGGCTCGTAGAAATGCTTGTAAAATAGCCAAATGTTTTCATCTTAAATCCCTGGATCAGCAAAATCGTGATTGCTGTCTTCTCTGTAGCACTTATTTTGGCAATCCTTGACAAGTATTCTAGTGATACTGCTGGGAATAACATTTTTAATCTCCCAAGTGCTTCGGTGTATTCCAACGGCTGACTCTGGTTTTGAACTCTTGCTATAACGTTTGAGTAATATTCATCAATCTCAAGTAAAGTTTTTCTATACACTTTAGTTTGATATTCTCCTATAGCAAAGATAGCCAACATTTTTCCATACCTAAGAGCCTTTAAATAATCCACATCATCTGATTGGTATGAAATTGTTAAGATGATTATTATAAATAAACAAAACACTAACATTAGCAAATAATAAAACCAATAATTCGCAACATGAATTTGAAACTCCCTTTCACTTGAAAATCCAAATAAACCTTCATCTTCTCTTTGCGAGTTTAAAAGTATTTGGGAACAGGAGTGGGAGGAACTGCAAAATCCATTGTCATAACATTGCACACCAATATCATGTTGAATGTAGGTTCCTGCACTACTTAGCGGAGAACACACCTGTGTTTTGACATGCTTGCAGCAGAGCTTACACTGGTCTGGCTTGTGAGAGCACAAGCAGCTGGTCATGTTGTGGTAGTGGCAAACATCTTCTGAGCACACTCCACTCTTGCACACGAGTAGTCCGTTGTTGCAGGAAGTGCCATCAGGCTGGGCATGACTCACAGGGCAGTGACCACCCAGACCATTACACTTTGAGATCACAGAGCAACCGTCCAGAGTGTTGCAAATAAAATTTTCAGAAACTGGTACAAAAGAGCAGTTTGATGAGCAGCAGGATTGTGTCTTGGGCGTGCACTGTTTTCCCTTTGACCTTCGAACTGTGCATGGCATATCTGACCCTAAGAAATCAGCTGGGGTACAGCATGGGTCAATTGACAAACAGTTTGTTGATATTCCACAATCACATTCTTCTCCTGCTTCAGGAATACTGTTCCCACAATGAGGTTTTATATTGTCTTCTAAAAGACAAGATCCTTTCTTTTTAATTACTGGCAGCATGTATCTTAAACTACAGACAGAGAATTTCCTATTGTTTGGCCTATTTCCTGGATTTGTATTGGGGTTCATGATATAATTGCCTGCCTCGTCATTTGGAAAACACTGAGGTGATGAATCATGCCTAGCACCAAAGCTGTGACCAATTTCATGCAAAACAGTCAAGACTACATCTTCATTTTTCAGTTTGATGCCATTACTTAAATAAGTGACAATCACTGTGTTGAAGCTGGCAATGTGAGAGTTGATTTTTATTCTTTTTTCACATATCCCACCTGGCAGAGATTCATCAGCAACAGCAGGATAGGCTGTGCCAGCAACACCGTCCATGGTTCGAAAAGTAAAAGCTATGCCAAGGCAAACATCATCAAAATCATAATATGAAAACTGTTTCAAATATTCATCAGATGTCATATACGATTTTGATAATCGATAACCTAATTCATTTTCATGCCTATAGACTGATACCTTGGCTACTATAAATCCAACATTATCTCCATAACCATCTCCATCAAAATCAGAGGAACGGAACAATGAGTCTGCATCATTAATAACACTGAACATAGTATTGACAGATTTTGTTACACTTCCAGCTCCAATGTATTTAAAGAATAAGTGATCTCCAACTAGATGTAAAGAGCAGCTCAAAGGTTTTGGCAATTTTAAAGTGTCTCTTTTTTCATGCCTTGGGAACCTTTTGTTGGAATAATCTGGTTGTGGTTTGTGCTGAGTTTTCTGCTTTGAATGGAAATAAAAAGGTTCCTTAAAGAAATGTTGAATATCATAAGGGCTATAGCTTGTATTTGTTGGCTTTATTTCATTACATGATATATAGCATGGAAAGCAGTGGTTAATAAGATGAAAATTTGATTCAATCACCTTTGAACACTGTATCTTGAAAAGAAAACTTTCATAAACTGCAGTCCCTGTTAATTTTTTACCATCCAACTTAGCAGTGAATGGAAAAAACATGTTTTTGAACACAAAGCTACCACAGTAAAAAGAGTGAAGATTTTTAGAAATGTCCTCATGATAAATTGGCACATTATTATTCTTTGAGCTGAAAAATATGCTAGCATTTGGCAAAGTAATTTGATGAGACTTTATAAATATTTTGACATCCATCTCGTTTAGTTGAAATATTAAAGCTCGGTGAGAATTTCTAAAATTTCCATAGTCTTCAATGTTTGCTGGCACACTACAGACATCTACTTTATTTTTAAAGCTTTGATTGCATGGCATAGCTTGTTGCCTTGTATTGTTAGCTTGTACAGCAACATTCTGTGTGCTATTTTCAAAGAAATCATTGTATAATTCAAGTGTTGTAAGTTGTTTAGAACATAATAAAACCATCAGATATATTTCTACATGCAATAAAATTGTAAAAAAAATAGACATTTGTCTAACAGAGATTGAACTGATGTCCCTGACAAACTCCTTAATGAAAAAACTTTGTTCTCAATGAATTTTATCTGAAAAAAAGGAATATGATATTTAGTCTTTCTATGTGATGATAAAAATATAAATCATAGTAAATTCTGAACAATACCTAGGTGGAAAATGAAAGACCAGAAGTTAGAATTAAATTTAAGGCATTTAATTTATAAATGGAAAAACACACACAATTTATATTTTTAAAAATTACCAGTAATAAATGATTGAAAATTGATAATCAACTATGTAAAAAGAAAACAAATTTTTAAGAAAAGAAAAAAAATAAAGACTGGTAAAATACAAATGCATTTATATTCTTTGACACTTTTATATATATCTATATATATAATTCTCTTCTTGGAGACGCTAGAAAACACCAAGCTGTAAGCGCGCTCTCCATACCACCCCACCCCTACATGGTCTGGTGAGCTGTGGTTCACGCTAAATGTTTACAATCGTAGAGCCGGGTTTAGTGACGGCTATTAGGGGCAGATAATTTAGTTTAAAACGATTTTAAACTTAGGGGAGGTAACTAAGAGGAGGCTACTTTCACAGGGGGGGGGGTGTAGTGTAGGGGTTGGGGGAAAGGAGGGTGTGGATAGTATCGTCCTTAACGACCTACTGATAGTGTTTTAAAGCAAATATTTTCAGTGGCAGCATTGGTACTGTCGAAATCACAAATTATGAATTACTGAAAAGTAGAAAATAAAACAACTAAATAGCAGCGTATGATATGCCGTGGGTCGGCTCGTATAATATATAAGCCTACAGTGTTAATTCAGGGTGGCTATTTTTGCATTGCAGCAACATTAGACATAAAGAGTTAGTTCAATGTTTTCACAGAATGAAGACACAGACTTTTTTTATTGTAAATATATAATAATAAGCTTGTAGTTGAATGGAATCTAAGCTACTCCATGAATACACTGATACATTGTGCCCAAAAAGTCAAGTTAAACATGATCTAGGAAGAGTAGGCTTCAATGTATATATTATTAAGGAGTTTAAAAATACAATGACTTTTTGCTTCATTTATTATTTTTTTGTAAGAAATTTCGGGTATCTATCCAGTATAGCCTACATATTTACAGAAACTAACCTTAACCCATACCTTAAATCCTTCATAAATTAGAGTTTTTAAAAAAGGGTCCACTTTGTATCTAACTAGGACTTACTTTGTCAAATGTTGTTTAAGTGAATATTCGTTACTAATTCATTAAACTTTTTTAATAATGATGTATGGAAATAGTAAATCGCATTATTGAACTAAATTATAGTAAAATAATTCCCCATAGCTCACTGTGTGGTAGGTATCCATACTATCTAATCAACAATAATAACAGCATCAGCCTGGCTTGCTCTCAAAGGAAGTTTTGATAATTTTTTTTGCAATATTATTAAAATAATGTGATTATAAAAATCTACTTATGTGTTTTTATGGTTATCATTCAACATATTTTAAAACAATTGAAGAATTTTTTTAAGAAGACACAAAAACCTTTTTGTCATAACTGCATGGTACATAGTTATGAATATTTTAAAAAAATAAGGTAATAATTTATAATAAAGTAATATTTAATTATGTGCATTGATTGTGTAATGTAAGGCTATTGTACCCAAAACTAAAAGGCAAAAGACCAGATAATCTGGCAGATGTTTTTTTTTCATCCATGTCAAAAATACATTATAAATAATTTTGATAAGTTAACTATTGTTAGAGTGTGTCCTTCTCAAGCTAATATGGGGCTGGTAGATCTAGTTGCTGAGTGATCAGGATTTGATTCCAATATAATTGTTTACAGGATATAGTAATAATAGGCACTAAATATAATAAAATATAATAGAATTAAAATATAGATTTATTACTAGAATATAGATAAGGTTTCATCATTAGTTATTAACTGATGATTATATTTATCCAGCTAATAAAAGTAAATTTGGTCTAGTATTAATGTATTGTTAATTATAGTAGAATAGAAGACTAAGTGAAAAGTTGACTGACTTCTCCTAGCTTTTTAAAATTATAATGAAGTTTTAATTTAATATTTAAGTTTTTAGATGGGCGTAAACTTAAAGCCCTAACATAAAAGCTTAAACTTTAAAATATTTGTTATTAAAAATGTTAGTAGATCTAGAAGATTGAAGATCTAGATCTAACTAAAATACACGATTCAATGAAATATTAATAATATAATAATATTACTATTGATTATTATTTTTATTATTATTTTAATTCTAAGCTTAAAACTTACGGAACTGATACTGATAGTAGTGATATTATATAATATATATGAATATTTCTAAATCAAGATTTCTAGAATCTATTATTACTATAATTTTATCATAATCAATCTATTCATATTATGACAAAAGTCTTTGCAGCGAATTTCAATATAACTAAAAAGTAAACATGTTTGTTGGTAAACGATATATCACCATGGAGACCATTAATAACAAAACAATATTCCTTGAAAGCAAAACTGAAAACAAAATTAAGTAAAACAAACTTGTAATTATTTTGCCAAAGTAACTAAGAAATGTATGTATAAGACATGAATGATTTGAATGTTAGATAGAACACAGATAAGTTTAAAACAATTAATTGTTTTGTTATGTGTTTAAAAAAATAACTTGTGTTGGAGTTTTGTTATTATTACTGCCAATGTGGCCAAAATATTATTTAACAATTATTTTAGTTCAAAATACAAATATTTAGTCATTATTTATTAGGAAAAGTTAATTTTTATGCTAGCTATTTAACTAAAATATATTATTTGACGTATTTTTAATATTATAATTATTTATATATTTTATCTAGTTTAGAGTATTTTGCATTTTAAATTACTTTTTAATTATGCATATCTGGCTATCTGGTACTTTTATCAATCGGTTGTACTAGTTGTCAAATTAAGTTAAAACTTAGAGAAATAATTTTAAAATTGAGGGCGATTTTTAAGAAAGTTAAGCTTCATACGTAATTGCTTGGAACTAAGTCTTCCGCAATTGATAAAGCAAACAATATTATAATAAATAGGGGTGGTTGCAAGCATTTTGTTTGGAACTAAAAATATACAATCAATAAAGTCAAATCAAAATTTATTACACGTATACTGTTCTTAAATTCTACACAAATCTTTTTCATTGACATGCCATGTAATGAAAATTCGCAGATATCTAACGTGTTAAGCCAAAAAGTAACAAAGTGCATTTTAATTTAAGAAGTCATCCATAATGAAGTCACTCCATGTTGTCGATTTTTTATTTCTCCCTCCTCTCTGTCACACATCGTCACAAAAAGCCACCCACCCCTATGACATCACACCTCAACCTACACCCCTTACCAATCTAATTTTTTTTTTAAACATTGATTTTTTTAATCAAAATATTGACTGAGCTCGATCAACATAGATTATTTTAATCAATTTCAATGTATTAAAACATTTTTTCTAAAACGCGAAATAACTGCTAAAATTTATTTCCCAACATTACCTATTTTTGAATTTTGAATGCAATAGTTTAACGTCACACTTAATGAGCCCCCCCCCCCCCCACATCATACATCACTGTCATGAAATTACCGATCCCCTCATCCCTACAGGTGTATATTTATTAATGGAAGATTTCTTACGATTTCACAAATTAGAAACAATTAAAAATAACGTTCTGCTATCAGGTTTACTTTAATAGATTTAGTTGCGCTTTTGCGGTTTATTGAGACAATTACAAGATCTTTTTTCAACAGTGATTACTTATAATTTAGCAACAATATTTTTATATACTTAAAGCTTTCATTTTATAATAATAAAATCAGTTCATACAATATACTGGTAAGTTAACAACCAATGCTAAATGGAATGTGTAACGAAATTTGAAATAAGTATATATAGGCAGAGGCGTAGCGAGGACGGGGGGTGCGGACCGCACCGGGTGACACCATTTAAAGGGGTGACACCAAGGCAAAAAATTGCAAAAAGTACAGAAGAAAAATGCCTTTTTTTCGTCAGACTCATTAGTGATTCATTAAAGTTAAATAGCCTTTTAAGTACAAATTAACAATTTTTGCAAAAAGGCAATGTATTATAGGCCTATGTAGGCCGACACCACATACACACACACACATATATATATATATATATATATATATATATATATATATATATATATATATATATATATATATATATATATACACTTTTTTCTTTGGGGGGGGTGACACCACGAAATGCCGCACCGCTGACACCCGACCAAGCGACGCCACTGTATATTATAGGCCTATATATATACTTATTTAGCCGATACAGCCGGCCATTTTAATTCATACAGACATAGATCTAGATCTATATGGCATGGAAAATTGACCCCTTGGCTTTCTTTAAGTCTTTGAATTCGTGTAATTACATTCATGTCGCGTAATTCCTTTAACACTGATTTTCAACGACGAAAAAATGATTGATTTTCAATTCGGCATTGTTTGGTTGAATCCGTTTAGCTTTATTTAGACCGCACAATACTATTTATAGTAGCGATAAACTTGTTTACTGTCAACCGAGTTAATCTGGGTATCCGATTTTTAAAGTTAAACATTATTTTTAAAGAATAAAATGCCTGTCTATGTTACATTTTGTTCAACCAAAGAATGTTGGTCCTTTTCGAATCTATCTGCAAAGCCAGTTGAAGATCTTTTACAGCATGTTTTACCAGTAAGTTAAGAAAAGAGAGTCAGGTTATTCATTCAGTTCAGTCATTCAGTTAACTTGAGTTAACCAACCAAAGGCAAAGGAGTCAGACCAGTTGTTTTGTTAAATTGTTATTATTTAAGTTATTAATGTTAATGTTTACTCTATGTTGACAGAGTACAGACACGATATTGGAAAAGTATAGTATTTTAAGAAAAATTCAACTGCAATTTTGAGGGGGAGGTTGTAGGCTGAGGTGTGACATCATTTTAGGTGGGGGACTGGCTTTTTGTGCAATGTGTGACAGGGGAGGGGGTGGGTAAAAATAGTTTAAAAAGCGTGACGTCAATTAGTCAACTCAGTTCATTAAATATTGCGATAAAAATTGCTAGACATTTCATGGTTAAATGGTCTAGATCAGTGGTTCCCAACCTTTTTCGAAAGGCGACCCCCTTTCATAAAACGTAAGTGACCCGCGACCCCAATATAATTAACAAGTCGAAATTAGTAAAGAAAATAATAGCCACTAAATTAATATTTTCTAGTAGACTTTCAATATGAATTATTCTTGATAACTGTTTTAATACGATGAGCAAAATTAACAAATAAATTTTGCAAATTTAAGAATTCATCTTGTTATTCCTTGGCAATGCTGGTAACATCAAGGAAAGCAGAGAAAGGGTGACAATGCAGATTCTTCTTCTTTCAGCTCGGGGAAAATAACGCCGCAGTTCGTTGTCAAGAGATTCAAGATGCACAGAATCCTTTTAAAATGTTATCTATCACACCACACTGCAGAGTTTCTCAAACAAGGCAGTATTTCAAATATTTATTTTTCTTCGCCAATTTTGCAGCTTTGATAAAAATGCCAAGAGATTATCATGAAAAGAGATAATATTCGTTCCTTTATCAGGTTAAGCTTAGGTTGATGTTCGAATATATCTGCTAGGTATGATACTCTCTCCAACCACACCATGTCGTTAAAGTATATCAAAAGGTCTTGTTTCCTTGCACTTCCAAGAACATCTTGATTTCATCTTTCAATTCAAGAACACGATTGACATTTCCTATTGACAGCCAGCGTACTGAAGTGTAGAACCTCGTGATCTTTATTTATGTCTTTGCACAGTTCTTGAAACAGACATGTGTTTAGGGCTCCAGATTTAATATGATTTACGACTTTTATTAGCATTAGCAATGGAGTCGGAAGAGTGTTGCTGGTGAGGGTATACCGGTGAATCATGCAATGGATTCCCTTTCATTAGGGAGCTAAATCTTTTACCTTTGACTTTTTTCTGAAACCCCCATTTTGACCCAAACATGACGTACCATCCGTACAAGCCCCACAGCCGTTTTCCCATTTTAATCCTCCAGTTTCAAAAAACGTATTTATTTTCTCGATGATATCTTCACAAAACATCAACTCTTATTTGCTAACATCTGAATGAATATATTTCACAAAGACAAGCATTTGCGAACACAAACTCACGTCTGTCGATTCGTCAACTTGAAAATCAAACAATGTTGAAATCTTGATTTCATTCTAAATTTGTCTTTTAACATAAGCCACTGCATAGTATTATTAGACAAAGATGTTTGTTGCATCTTTACTGCACTGGAATCCCCAATAACTAATTTTACCATCTTCAGCATACATGGTTGGATGAGATTTTTCTCCTTTGTGTGAGAGGTTTTTTGCTTGGCAATTTCTAATACTACTTCATATGATGCTTGCGCTAATGCTGTGTTTTCTTGGTGAAAACGTTCTGTTCGATCATGTCTCTGACGTTTGCAACTAGCTTAATGCCGACGAAAGAACTACATATCTTTTTTGGTGTGTTCCGAATGACTCGTTTCAAATTGACGTTTGGAAGTTTTCATAGACTCTTGACTAAGAACAACTTTGCACAGTACAAATTGTTTATTCTCTATTCCATTTCCAGTGATGTTAGTAATGCCGAATCTATATATATAATTCTCTTTGGGAGCCGCTAGAAAACAAGCTGCAAACGCGCTCCCTACCGTCCCCACCCCTACATGGTCTGGTGAGCTGTGGTTCACTCTTTATGTTTACAAACATTACAAACACAGCCGGGTTTAGTGAAGACCGTTAGGGGCAGATAATTTAGTTTGAAACGATTTTAAACTTAGGGGGGGGGGGGGGGGTAACTAAGTGGAGTTTACTTTAACGGAGGGGTGGGGGTGAAAGGGGGGGGGGGGGTTATCGTCCTTACCGAGCTACTTATAGTGTTTTAAAGAAATATTTTCAGTGGCAGTGTTGATAGTGTCGAATTCACAAATTATGAATAACTGAAAAGTAGAAAAAACAACAACTAAATAGCGGCGTATGATATGCCGCGGGTCGGCTCGTTTCAAATATTTTTCTAAATATTTATGTTTTTTATTCATTGCTAGAGTTTAGTCTACCAGTTGGCGACCCCCCAGAAAGCCCTTCGCGACCCCCAGGTTGGGAACCCATGGTCTAGATCTAGGTAATTTACACTAATTCTAGGTATTACATCATCACCTGTGTGATCGCCAGCTCATGTTTTCTTGTCAACTGGAGAAAAATCCCAACATGGGCAAGGGGTCAAAATTAGTTCACATTGATTTAGATATCAGCATAAAGCAATTGGGATATTTTGAATCAATCCTTTGAATTAGCTTACATTTTTACCTTGTAACTTTTTTTTTTAAAACTATAAAGATGCATGACAGGCTGGAACATGTGCTTTACTTCAAACTGTTGGTTTTACTATTTTCAGGATAAATGACGACTTAATATACGAACGTTTGATGCTACATATCAAATTTATATAATTTTTCCTTGCAGGAAAAAGAGAGGTCATTTTTTTACATTTTATGCAATGGTCGAAAAGTTTCTTCAGGCAGTATTTTGGAGGATGACAGAATATATCACATTGTTCCGAGAGTTTTTGGTGGTAAAGGAGGTTTGTGCTCATTTTCTCTTTCATTTTATATTTAAAACGCTGATCTACAATGGAGCTAGTTGTATTTTATTATTATATTTCTATTTTATGCGTTCTATTTTAATAATTTTTTATTTTACCATTAATTAGACATACTACAAACAAGTTCATAACTCTAATTTATCAAGTTGTTTAACTTTTTGGTTCTTTATTTTTTGTTAATTTAGTTGTTCAAAATAATCAAAATGTTGTTTTTTTGTTGTAAAGGCTTTGGATCTATGCTTCGTGCTATTGGAGCTCAAATTGAAAAAACAACTAGTAGAGAGGCATGCAGAGATCTCAGTGGTAGAAGGATGCGGGATATTAATAATGAAAAGAAGTATGTATGAACATGTGTGTGTTTATGAAAATTATGTTTTAGTGTAAAGTGGGTTTAGTGTCAAACCTGTACAAAATATGAAACTGGTTAGCTTTTATATAAAACTTTAAAAAGTAGACCATTTAACTCTCCAGCCTGGAATTATTTTCATGGTTAGCATTGAATTCTTTTATTCCCCCTAACTTTTTAGGCACCTTGAAGCAAAAAGCTTAATATTTTTCTAATTTGTAACATATGCACACAAGCATATATAATAATTATTATTACATTTTGAACATTATTTTTAATTTAATGTAATGATTTATTGATAGAGGAAAAAAATTTAGTTTTTGCCAAAATGTAATTTTAATCAAGAATCACAGATAATAAAAAACTTTCCTAGGTAAAAAAATACACTTGATTTGAGCAGATTAGTAATGAAAATATTTACAGTATTTTTTCCCCATAAAAAACAGGTTAGTATTAGAACAAATATATTATGTTGCAAAATATTTTACCAGCTGATATAATTGTTTAGAAAAAATGTATAAAAATGAATAAATAAAGTATACAAACAATTGAAAGAAGTAAGCACAACTTGAAATGGCCACTCTTACCATGTCATTAACAAAAAAAAAACAACCTTTAAAACCCTTGATTCAGCAAAAGAATTGTTATGGGTATGGGGAATGGCTGACCCAACACTGGGAGGATCATTCTGGTCTTAAAAAGTTAATAGTAAATTATTTTTATAACAGATTAAAGGAATGGCTAGCTAAAGAAGCAGAAAGAGAGCGTGAGAAGGAACAGCGAAAACAGGACCGTCTTGCCAAACGACTAACTTCACATCAGCACAAATTTGAGGATAAAGAATATTATGAGCAGAGAGCTAAAGTACAAGAAGATTTAGAAGATGCACTAAGTAAAGGTGTGTTTCAATTTTCTATTTTTTTTTTAAATTTAGTTTTAATTTTGTATTAGGGCCTTATATAAATAGGCAGTTAATTCTAAAATGCTATTGATCTATATAAAATATTCAACAATTTAAAATATATTCTTAGGTTTAAAAAGAAAGCAGAACAAAAGTGAACCAAGTGGGGCTTCTTCAACCAAAAAGTCAAAGGCAGAATGGTAAATATAACTTTGCTCCTCTTTTTAAAAACAATGTTGCATTAACTAGAATCACAAGTGGCCATATTTTAAAATTTCTTTTATTGCCCATTACATATTTTTTTGCCACCACCCCTGATATATTCACATAATTATTCCCCTCCCCTCCTCCGGCAAAACTTAACTTTGCTTATCCTTAGCTCACTTTCCTTAAATAAATATTAAACTTGAGGAAGAGGTTGTTGTCAAAAGGTCAAATGTGCATGCCCTGTAATACATGGTTGTCAGAATTTCACACCTATTTATCTCACACGATGTTTAATTAGTTGTAAACATAAACAGTCCTCTTACATATTGGTATACATTGTTCAGTTAAAGAACTATCTGTTCAACAGTCACAAAAAAGCCTTAATAGGTTGGAGCTCATACATAGTTACCAAGAGCTTAGATATTGTGTATTAGTTATAAACATAAAAAAAATTAAAGTTTGTAAAACATACATTTCTTTTAGGCTGGGTGTAGAATTGGACTCAGATGATTTAGAAAGTGGCTCTGATAATGAAGCCCAACCTTGTGAGCCGTGTTCATCACAAAGCACTAGTGGCCTCAAGGTACAGACAGAAACAAGTCAAAGCGCTAGTTGTAGTACAGACAGTAACTCAAGTCCAGCTTCATCAACAGAGCCCAGGTTGCAAGAAGACACAACTGATTCCACAACAGCTGATGGTTCAGTTCATTCATCATCTGACAGCTGTTTGGAGGTAACCAAAGACAAGGGAGAAAGTGATAACCCATTACCATCAGCACAGCCTTGTGCCTCACTGGAACCTCTTGATCTGGATCAGATCACCAGCAGTCAGGAACTCTGCCGCTTTGGACTGGAAAGATTAAAGACTGAGTTGATGGCAAGAGGACTCAAGTGTGGTGGTACACTTGAAGAGAGGGCTGCCAGGCTTTTTGCTGTCAAAGGGCTGGCACCAGATGAGATTGATCCATCACTTTTGGCCAAATCTAAAGGGAAGGGGAAAAAATTGAAGTAAATGCATGGGAAACAGTATATTTTATAACAGCATGATCAGCTTCAATGCTCTATCTAAAAAAAATATGCCTATATTTTTATTCATTACAAATGGTTGAAATAGAATTAAAACTTATTTTTTCAGAAGTAAGAAAAATTTACTACAGGTTAAGATATAGGAAAATGCTTGTTAATTATCAAATAATTAAGGAAAGGAGAATTAATCTGTAGGTTGGACTGGTTGAAAATAAAATCTAAATGTAAGACATGCTATCAATGATTGAAATCAATAAAATCATTAACACTTTTCTTGTTGTTTTTTTAAGTTTATTAATAAATATGACTGTCTGAGGGATTGTTGAAATAGTAACATTTAAGTAAAAACCATATCCATCACATTAATAAATACCAGCTGTGACATGTTTGAAATCATCAAATGGTTGATATGAGTAATAAATAATTATGGTAAAAAAATGGCACACTAGTTGCATTTAACTATGATGAACAGCGTTATCTTTCAAAAAATGTACGCAATGAAACATTACTTTAAAAAAATTTTCATAAAAAAGTTTGATTTCACATGTTCAAATGACATTTTATTGTTAATGAAGATTTAATGAATAAACTCTAACATTAGTAAAATCATATTTATTAAGTATTTTAACTATACAAAGAGTCAACTGAATAAGTATTGCAATCATTACATTTTTATATTGGCATAACAACACAGTAGGCCTATGGTATCATAAGTATATTTTAGATTTATTACTGAAAACTCATTGCAATATTGAATTAATGGCATAAATAAATTATCACATGTTTTTGCATTTACATTTGTTACACATTATAGTCTTGAATACATTATTTAATTGCAAAAATATTAGGTTAAACATTAACCTTTTAATGTAGTATTTTAAATATTACAATCTCAAATGAGGATATGAGTTAAGGAGATCACATTACTTTTAAAGTAAATGTATTTTAAAAAAAGCTATGTACAGTTGTGCTTTTATAAGCGTGGAAGAACATGATGTAAACTAAGGGTCAAATCTTCACTCGAAAAAATATCTAAAACATATTAGCAATTACTTCTAACTTACAATTGTTTTGTTATTATGAAATTTGAAAAAAAAAAGAAAAAAATATTTTATTTAGAAATTAATATACAGCCAATATTCTTAGTACAATTTAATTGAGTAAACATATTAAACAAAAGATGGGGTAAAATGTAACAGCTTTTGTTAAAATGAACAATATCATCAATGTCAATATGATTTAACAAATACTTAAATACAAATTCATTGTATTTTATAAATAATTTCACGAATACTTCAGCAAAATTTTACTTGTTAAAAAAATGTTAATGTACAACTATTTTAAGATTTTAATAAATGAAAGGTAAAATACATTCATGTAGAGAAGTAAAGTAAACAAAATTTTGCAACATAATTTAAAACTTAGATTTTTTAGAACACATCTTAGCACGACTTCGCATACAAAGTAAATTAATACAACAAATGTTGGGAGCTCCTTTCTGCCCCCATTTCCTCAAGAAATGTGAACATCCTGATGGCGAGTCTTCAACTTTCTCTTGGGAAAATCTCTCATACAAATGAATGTCCTTTTCTGGAACACTACACTTGACAAGTTTGTCACAGCTTGGACCAACAGACTGTGTTGTCAGAGAGTCCTTCAAGTCTACAGTTTCTCTCTCTTTTTGTTCTACACTGGACCTGCTTAGTTTTGTTTTCTTTACATTTCTCTGTGGAGTGGAGCTACTCAAGACTACAGTTTCTCTCCCTGTTTGTTCCAGTACACTTGAGCTGGCCAATGCCAGAACTTTAGGAAGATCATTGATGTCATTGCAAAGCTAAAATAAAAATGAGTTAATAAATCATGTGATGACTCTAAAATATGTACAGAACTGGATACTTTGAAAGGATATTCAGCATTAATAAAAAAAAAAAAAACAAGGATAAATACAAACTAACCAATGAGATGAAAAATATCAAGCAAATAATCAATTACGTATTTTGAAATGATTAAATATGATTTAGTATTAATAATTTAAGTAAGTTTAATAATTAAAAGCTTCAGCACTGGTGCCGAACACTGTGGCTAAGGGTTTTTGAGTGTACAGACTTAAGTCATCATTGTGCATGACCTGCCAAATGAATATGGAGCTGGCCAAGTTATATGGGTAAGGGCTAAGTGACATCAGAGCTGAGTGGATGAGAAAATAGAGTACTGGTGGACAGGTTGTAAGCAAAGCCAGAAGTTGACAGTGCTCAGGCATTAAAATGTATTGTAGAGATGAAAAGTTAGAAAGATTGGTGGATTCAAGTAGAAAAAGGAATAAGCTAGGTCAAATTAGTACAAATTTGATTTTTACAGGAGCAATGTAAGCATTTAATATATAAAATACTGGCCTTGTTGTGCTGAGAATCGATGCTCAAAACAGATGGTTCTAACAGGCTAGGCACTATGATTTCATCTGTAACAGCTTCTGTACTTGTTTGGCAAGGAAAACCAAACTCAGAATCATTCAAAGTTGGTATCTCTATGGGTGAGATGTCAAACTGTGGAAATTAAAATTTTTTAGTTGTTGATATTATAAACATAGGTAAGAGAAATAAACCCAACAGCTCCATACTTACAGACACAGGTATACGATTACTCTCTGGGGTGCTTGTTTTCATAACATTAGCTTGTTGATTCTCCATTTTCTAAAAAATAAAGTATAATTAAGAAAATTATTAGAGCTAGTTAGAATTATAGTGTATCCAATATTTAGGCCTAGTTGTTTTTATTTTTATACATTTAATAAAAAAAATATACCATCTTAATCACAGGTTGTGTACACTCAGCAGCCAAAGGTTGAATTTCTTTCTTTGTTGTCAGGTTCAAGCTTGTTTTACTTTGGTAACAACCTGTTGGCAAAAATAATTTTTTATCACGATACAAAATTTTGATAGTCACTTATGTAAATCTTCTGCGCTAGATCTGGTAGCTGTTACTAGCTATTTTATTTTTTTCCGCAATTACTCACAGCAAGTTTTTTTTTTTTTTTACCTCTTATCAATTATTTGTGATAAATTTATTCTCATGATGAATATTTAGCCTTGCATTTTTTTAGACATATTGATAGAATAATTATATTGTAACAATTAAAACATTCAATGTTTCTATTGTCACAAACATAAGATACTTTGGCTTATTTTAGTAATCATCAATAATTTTTAAACATATTAGTGGAACAATTAGTTAGTATTAATTTCAAAGAATTAATGTTAAACAACATGCAGCATAAGCTACATTAGCCATGTAACTCTCAACTCAGCACTTAATCTCAAAGGAAAGATACTTTTTCGTTTATCATTGTTCAAACAGGAAAAGCCCAAACTAACAGCAAATTACTATTGAAAAATGCTACAAAAATATAACAATTTATTTGATAGAATAAAATTGATACGTCATTCCTTGTATTCTTTCATTTAAAGTGGAAAGGAAATATGGTATGGCTATTATAAAATCTATACACTTCCTTTACAACAGTTTGGGCTGATACAAAACCAGCTTTTGTTCTGCTCTTATATTATTTAAATTAGACAGGAGAACTTAAAATAAAAACAAACATTGAATTAAATTTGCAAACAAAACAGGAAAGAAGACATAGTGTTGATACTTTGGGGAATTGTAGAAAACCCAAGCTGTTCCATGGTCTGAGTATTAGAATCTGACATCCACAACATAGTAGAGCACTTGGGTGTTTTACTTCTTCTAGTGGGACAAGATTCTGATAGTTTTCTAAAAATTCCAATCAATATATTTTTACTATGTTATATAATTTAAATATTGATTATACAGTAACAGTTACATGTATATCAATACACTGTTAACGCGTAAACTGCAACAAATATGCCACACATAGACCATACCTGATGCTTCTGGCACATTGGAGTTTCCTGACTGTTGGGGCTATTGAGAAATAAAAAGTAATTATTTCATAACTACAACCTGCAATAAAATAAATTTAACTCTTACCAAAGCATCACCAACCAGTTTTTTTTTTTACCTAGCTTAAAAGTTGGTAAATGGCAAGTGTTTGCAGCAGAAGCCCTTCTCTTACCATATCTTGTCACTAGAGCAATGTTTTACAGTTTAAAATTAACGTGATAATTTATTTATTATAATTTGCTCTTTACTCCTAGAGTTTATCTTATTTGAAGTAACTAACCAGCAGAAATTTTAAAAAGTTGACACTTATGAAAAAAATGTTTTTAAAATTTACTCTATGGGTATATAAAACAATATACTATAAAGACATTTCCCCTTTTTTAATATAACCGTACACTAAAAAACATTATTTAAATGTAACCACAAAACATTATTATTAGTAACTAAGCATACATTATAATAAAATATTTTCTTTATTTACTTACTTTTTTCTGTGTTAATAGGTGACAATGATGGTGGAAACTCAACCATCCCAATGTCATTTTTATTCCTATATGTTGTTGAGTTTAACCTTGGTTTCAACTTTTTCATTTTCACATGTGGGGACATGAGAGCAGGCTTTGAGGAGGTTGAGCTGGAATCTCCTGAAAAATTGAGTTCATTTCAAAGTTACCAAAAAATACTACAGGACTTGCTTCAAAACAGTTTTTAAAACATAGTCATTTAAATACAATTCTTAAGGAGAAAAAAATACTGGACTATTTGTTTTAAAAATTGATATTAATGATATCACCTGAACCATAAGTGTAGGTTGATACTAAATCATACACATATACTGAAGATGCTGTTTCCTTTTTGCTCTCTGCTGCTGTAGAAAATGTTTCAGTTTTCCTCTGTCTGGCTGTAACAACAAACATTAAGTCAAGTAATGAAGTATGACCAGGGTAGTTTGAACAATACATCTCTATTTTTTGTAAGTCATATTAAGAACCATCTCATATCCTTTTATAAGGGTTGACATAAAACAATTGTGTACATGAAACAGTCACCCATCCAGTTTCTGATGCATTATCTTTGTTTACTTCATCAGTTAGATGAATTTTACTGCCAGCTGGTGTACCATCCAACGATTCATCATCACTGTATTCTATACGGACCGGAGGACTCCATTGAAATAAGTTGTTGGACTTCATACATGGTTCTTTGGAATAAAAATAATACAGCAAAAAAGGTTTAACTAAATAAACTACTCATAAAACTAAACAAAGAGTAATAAATACAAGAGTACCATAAAACAACAAGCAAGAGGTTTTCAGGGCAAGGTTAGTGTCCTGCTTTATTACAAAAAAATTAGGAACAATTTTTCTATTAGTGCTAGTTGGTGCATATATTTATAAAACAGGTATGGCTTTACAAAAAATGGTCCTAAGGGGGTGTGATCCTTCCCCTACTCCCCTAAGAATAATTGAATAATGTAACTTACCAACACTTTTCCTTGCTATTTCCACACTGAGGTCATTTTGCTGGAGGTCTACTGGTTGATTTGGGCCTACAGTATTTTGATTATTATTTTCCTTGTAAAACTGTAACTTGCTAGTTTCCTCCTTTTTGACAACAAGCTGTTTTAAAGCTTGAATATCATCATTACAGCCTTCAATTAGCAGCTCTATATCATTTTGATTCTCTAAATCCAGTAAACATGAGCTATTCTCACTGTCTTCATCTTTATGCGATGCAGTTTTTAACTTTTTAACTATTTTTGCTGATCTAGATTTTCTACATTTGTTCTTTGACATTTTCTGCAGGAAAAAACAATTATAAATTACAACACTTTTGCAATTCACAAAACAAAAGTTATTCATTTTTCTGCCATTTATTATAACATATAGAACGTTATTAAAACAAATAAAGAATTTGGCTACCATCAAAAGTAAAGTAAAATTTAATTATTAAAAATATATGGCATGGCAATCCAAAATTTGATTTAATAATACTGATTAATTTATTACAGAAGTAAAGTGTTTAAAAAATTCCACTCAGCTAAATTTAAATATTGAAACAATCTTTTTTATTATATTAAAATACAACTCATTGTTTAAAAAAAAATATCTTACTTTCCTACTGAACGTTTCATCAAGTTGAAATAATTCATCAGCAATTGGTAACTCAACTGTACTCTTGATAACATTTTTAAGCTCTGATTTCTTCTTATGATTTTTTTTTCTAAATAGATGAGAACACATTAGGATATTTAATAAAAAACATTATAAAATATACCAAAAATTATTTATTTTTTAGATTCTGCATATTAAATGAATAATATAAACACATTATTTCAAAGTTCATATTGTTTTACATTGTTAAAATATAACTGGTGAAAACATCAAGTGACTTAATGTTATAAATACTGTTTAATGTTAAGAATTTTTTGTTTAATAGTTTTAAAAGTTTGAACGAATATTAAAGTAATTATTAGATGCAAAAACTTTATGAGAATTTTAAAATATTTCCTCTAACAATTTTTCTACGGAAATATGTTTGTCATTTATTTACTAATATTAGCAAAAGCAACAATACCCCCTTTTGTCTACTTACTTTGCTTTTTTGACCTCAAGATGTTTTAGAACAGAGTCTTCAAAAACATTCTCTGCAACAAAAAAAAATCTAATAATTAGATTTAATACAAAAACAGTATTGCAAAACAAAACAATTTTAATAACTGTAGCAATTTTTCTTAAAATTCTGACCTTAATAATATGTTCTACTTATAAAGTTAAATTTGTGTAATCCTACCTTTTGTAGAAATAGGGTTAAAAATTTTATTTGTTGCTTCACAGCTCTCATTCAATGATATTTTATTAAATGGTTTTCTGGTGGAGTAAGTTCTAGCTTGGCTTTTCATTTTATTAAATTATTGCTGTAAAAATTCAAAAGACATTAAGAAAGCAATCATTTCACTAAATAGGAGTTTTGCTAAATTAAATTTTAGAAAGTGAGAGATGTATTTTGTGATAGTAATACTTTTAGTTAAAAGGGATGGTGTGGTCTGCTAGCCTGAAGGTCTCAAGTTCAGACCTCAGTTTGGGCTTGTGACTGTAGGATTTCCTAGAGTCCACCCAGCTCTCATGGGTACCTTACTTATGTTGGGGAAAGTAAAGGCATTTGGGCTTGGTGCCATCCACATGCCAAGGTTAAGAAACATGAACTCTGCTGCATCTGCCCAGCTGATTGCTAGGTCTAAACAGGAATCTTTACATTTAGTTAAGGATGAAGGTTAAGTTTACTCTTTTCTAGCAATAGCACACAAAATAATGTGTAAACAAGATTTTTTTACCCATACAAAAGAGATATATTTCCTAGTTTGATAACATAATGTCATATTAAACACAGACATTACCTATCATTCAGTAACCGCTTAACATAGAAAACAAAAAAAAATATCATATCTATCCGCAACCATTCTACTTTAATAATGTGTGTGTCATTTTGTATTCATACGCATAGAACTTAAGCTATTCTTGTTATAGTGACTGGGGGGTCTTAACGTGTGTTCGAACACATGTAATACAGTTTTACATGTGTTCGGACACCTTCACCCGTCATCGGACATAGCACTTTTTGTTCATTTAGAATAATTTAAAGTCAATTTAATGAATAAAAACATATATTATATGCATGTATATTGTGTTATTGATTGTTTGTGGGGTAATTTTAATAGTATAAAACCTTTTTCCCACACTCCCAAAGTTCATCCCATTCAGCCATTGCGGCTTGCGCAGTACGCTGCTAAGCCAGCCAGGTCACATGATTCCCCCTCCTCTTTCGCATTCCATTGCCTTCTTGACCTTATTTTGACCCTTTCCCTTCAATAACCAGCCCCTTTTATGCTCTAAATTCTTATTTAGTAATATTTTTGTGTTGCTGTCCGCTCCCATGTAAGGCCAAATAAGTTAGCGAACACCCCTTTTTTATTGTTCAAGCACAAAAAAACCCATTAACCTTGACATTTATGATGTTCCATACATATATAGAAGCTATTTATAGTGTAACCTTTTAGCTAAGCATTGATTGGTTCAAGTTTTGCCCCTAAGTCCAACCCTAGGTCACTTCATCCGGCTGGTGTAAAAATAGAAATGTGCGTACCATGCAACGTTAAAAAATTTCTAAAAATAATTCTTGAGAAAGGAAACGGAAGTACTTGACACGGAAGTGTTCATAAATGAACAGTTTACGTGCAGGCGCCGTGGTTTCGCGTGAGACATGCTAATTAAAGTTTCTATGAGCCAAAAACCGACGAAGTGTTCGCTCCTACGTAATTTTTGGTGTGTGTCCGAAAAGTGTAAACTCCTCTATATATTACTATATAATATATAGGCCTATCGAATATCGTGATTTTGCCAAAGTTTTTAATAATTTTTATTAGGCCTAGATCTAGATCTAGTCTAGATCTAGTAGATCTAATTTTAAACTTTAAACTAATTTTTAAATAATTTTTGTTAACTTGTATTAAATTTAAAATTTATTAAATCATTATTCATTATTTTCAAATTTTGCTAAAGCTTATTTATTTTGAGTTATAGATCTAGATCTAGAAATTTATTTTAAAAGTCCAATATTCAATAGATCTAGATTTCTATGTAGTTTTCTAGATCTAGATCTAGATCTACATACAAGATCTACATTAATTACATTTAACTACATTTAACTTCTAAAAATAAGCAAAATCAAAGAAATCACTACATGTAACTCTTGCAATATTTCCGGAAGTTTTCATTTCCCAAACAGTTCATTGGTTCTTTTTCGTTGATAAAAACAGGGGTTGAATTAAAAAAGAAGACGAAAAAAGACAAGGCTTTATTAATTTACATTTGTCTAAATTGTAACATATTCTTTATCTCCTAAATTTTTAGCAATTATAAGCTAGGCTAATTGAAAGGTTTAATACCAAAAAATTGTAATTATCGACTCCATCATTAGTCTGTACTTTAAAGCTTAGTCTAGATGAAGTGGTGCATATTGCCTCAAGTACTGATTTCCCTTGTGAAATGAAATAAGGCATAGAATCTAGATTCTAGATCTAGATTGCCAGATCTAGGTACTAGAATCTAGATCTAGTAGATCTAGGTACTAGGTAGGGCTAGATCTAGATTTCTAGATCAAGATCTTATTTGAAATGCGCCTGCAACTGCAACGCACCAGACTGTTGACTGTAGCCTATATCGATGTAGATCTAGATCTACATTTCTAGATCTAGATTGTAAATAGTAAATAGATTTATGTAGATTGTAGATCTATTATTAGTAGTTATTGATTCTGCGTAGTGCTTTTGTTTAAAGTAGAAGCAGATTCTAGTGACCAGGATGGGGACAACTAGCTGTGTGCGGCCTCTCCGTTTCCGCCCCTCATAGGGGTCATCCATAAATGTCATTAAATGACGTCACTCCTTTTTTTGACGATTTTACCTCCTCCTCTCCGTCACACGTCGTCACAAAATTACGCCCCCCTCCCCCTGCAAGTGTGACATCATTTATGGACGACCCCCATAGACTAAATGTAATAAATACAAAAAAAAAAGATAAAAACATACCTAAATCGATTGTTTATTATTTATGATGATACTCTTTAAAAAATTAAGGTTTTCACAATCACTGGTTTGAAAAAAAAAACACCCACTGATTTGGAAGTTCCAGTGGAAAGTGTTTAGTCAATAAAGTATACAACAATGTGAGTGAGGGAGGGGGTGCAGACGTGGTTTAATTATATAGATCTAGATCTATTTTCTATATGAATTAGTTGAATTTTCCTATTTCGTCTGATACGTGCTCAGGAGGGGGGGGGGGATGCATGAAAGACAAGCAATGGAATCTGTCTAGCCGACCAGCATATCTCGTTGAAAAGGTGAACTCTCGATAAAGTGGACTTTGGCGTTGGTGGCGTACCATAATTTTAGATATGAAAAGTTCACATTTCCACTTTACATTCAGCAGAGAAAATTATAAAATAGAAGAAAATCACCCCATCCCCCCACCCCCATGAACAGAGTTTCTTTCAGGCATCTGGAAGAAAATCTACCGCCCCCTCCCCCCCCCCCCCCCCCCGAATGAAATGGAATTTATATACAAAACATACTTTTACCAGTGTCCGCCCCCCCCCCGAAAATATCAAGTGCCCCCCCCCCCCCCCCGCCCCCAACCGGAGAAAAAAGGCTGGAAGAAGCACTGGCCCATGAAGTAACAATTCCCCTTGAAATTCCAGCCATTCAGTTGTCCAAAAAAAGTTTTCAATTCGACTACTGTCTGTAAGTTAGCCAACAAATTGTCCCTGTAAATTGTCCTATCACGCATTATTAAAATTTTAATTGCCTCAGTTAGAAAAAGTCAGAAACCCTCACAATACAGCCTACAACTCCATAATTGTTTTTTTAATACAGCGAATTCTTGATTTCTTACAAAACCTGGGTTATCATTTGTTGTATAGATCTAGCATAAATCAATTAGAATCACAACTAACACAAACGTTTACACAAAAAAAAATTATAATTGAAAAAATACACACAAAAAAACTGCTAAAATGTAAAGTCCGCCCCCCCCCCCCATACATGTGACGTTATATTGAAGGACGACCCGTAAAACAGTAAGAGCAGCCTAGCATTAGCTCCGGATGTAGTGTTTCATACCAAAGTTATACCGGTGGTATATTCAAATATTAAAGTTATACTGGTATAATGTTACAGGGTATTATAATAATCTTTTAAAATCTCTTTAAAGTCCCAGTTGGAACGTGTTGGTGAATTCTCGATGTTGGCCAATTCGAACCTCCATACACCTGAGCTGGCAACTTCTACCCCAATACAAGCAAGTCAGGGTGCGCCGCCATGTTCCCCTGCAGACTCCCGAGTGCCAACAACTCCAAACATTGAACGTGTGTATTGGCTTTCTTATCTGTTCCATTCACTCTAGCACAGTAGAGAATTTAATGCTTTAATTAAAAACACATTAGCTTTGTTTGCTGCATCTATATAGTCTTAATTTGTTTTTGTTTTCTTGTATTGATAGGCCACAACCTATCCTTAGACCAAAGTGTGCCATGTACGCCTTCAAGCGCGACGCATCAAACGTGTTCCCAGACAGCAGCATCTCCTACACTGCCACCAGCAGCATCACCCTCACTGCCCCCTACAGCATCACCCTCACTTCCACCCCCATCGGTACAGACGACAGATTTACAGCCGGGTGTAGAAACACCAGACTTGAGAATCCATTTGCCGCCAGATAGTACGTCTCCTTTGATAGCATCTACCCACACTATGTTTAAATGTGGATGCTCCTTAGTGATACATCGTGTCTTTCTTTTTTTTTTTAAATCCATTATTTGAATCTATTTTAGCTCCAAGTATGACCAGCGACCAGTTGGTACCATCAACCCCAAGTGGCCCAACCTGCCATGATGTGGCCCATGTTGACACCGCCCTACCCAACGGCGCCGGGCCGACACTCCAACACCCACACGTCGTCAGCTTGAGAGAGGACCAGGTGAAAGCCACAAGTCCAAGAAGGAAAAGCTTATCCCGCCGTCGTCTTTCTCTGGATAAAGTCACGTGCCGTGCCCAAGTGGCGCCCCCACCAGAGGATACCGCCCATGCTGCAGCCCAAGACCAAGCGGTTAACGCCCCCAGATCTGATCAGCTCAGAAGGGATGAGATTCGGGTGCAGCGCCTGTCAGTCATCACCCAGACGGTCCAAGCCAGTCCCCCCTCAGGTCACGTGGTGCCGAGTCATCAGCTCCAGCTATTTTCTGGCGATGATATTTTTTGTTGACCATCACATCCCAGATTTTTTTGTTGACCAGCACATCCCAAATTGTTTTTTGTTGACCAACACATCCCAGATTTTTTTGTTGACCATCACATCCCAGATTGTTTTTTGTTGACTAGCACAACCCAGATTTTTTTGTTGACCAGCACATCATAGCTTTTTGTTGACCAGCACATCATAGCTTTTTGTTGACCATCACATCCCAGATTTTTTTGTTGACCATCACATCCCAGATTGTTTTTTGTTGACTAGCACAACCCAGATTTTTTTGTTGACCAGCACATCATAGCTTTTTGTTGACCAGCACATCATAGCTTTTTGTTGACCTGCACATCCCAGATTTTTTTGTTGACCATCACAACCCAGATTTTTTTGTTGACCATCACAACCCAGATTTTTTTGTTGACCAGAACAACCCAGATTTTTTTGTTGACCTTCACATACCAGAATTTTGTTACACTTGTTCATTGTTTATTCTTTCAGCTGTGTACAGTTTAATGTCGTTTTTACAAAACTTTTCCAAATAAAGTATACATTGGCATAATAGGCACAGAGCTTTAATCATGCTTTAAAAACAACTATTTCCTGTCTGTATCACATTCAAAACACGTCGCGTTATCTATATTACTAATAACGTCAACATCAATGGCTTAAAATTGTTTTAACTAAAAATAGAAAAAAAAACAAGATGCTTCACACAACATTCTTTTTAAAAAAATTCCTTGTAATTTTATTTTACTCACAGACAGCTGTTGGTGTTAGCTATTGAAAAAAACTTCCCCGTACAGTACCACATCTTACACAAGATTCACGTACACTACCAAATATTACACATCATCCACATACACTACCCAAATCTTACACAAGATTCACGTACACTACCAAATATTACACAACATCCACGTACACTACCAAATATTACACAGCATTCACGTACACTACCAAATATTACACAACATCCACAGTATATTACTATATATTGCACAACATTCCTCATACAAATATTTATTTTATTGCTACATAAACCTTTTACCTAATTTCAATATATTCTACAAACTCTCCAATATCTCCATACTACTTAGTTCAACTACAATAGTTTCTGCCTTACACAGAATAACAACAGTGTAATATTCTGTTTCCTTGATGGCAAGTGCTACTTGAGTTACTTGAAGCTGGATCACTTGTGATAATGTACGACGTTACAATGTTAGTCTATTTCATGTACGTCTTTACAGGGGCGTAGGGCGGGGGGGGGGGGGGGGCGGACCGCACCGAGTGACACCATTTAGGGTGGTGACACCAAGGCAAAAAATAGCAAAATATATAGAGAAAAACTTGAGGGGGGGGGGGTGCAAATCGAAAGTTTGAGGGGGGGGGGGGGGTGCAAATCGAAAACTTGAAAGTTTGTCCCCGGGAAGGGTCGCAACGCCTCTGGGGGGTGACACCATTAAGTGCCGCACCGGGTGACACCCGTCCTCGCTACGCCACTGCGTCTTTACATCACTAGCTTGCACTAGAATAGAGATCATGTCATTAAATTAATTATACGAACTAAGTCGCATAGGTTAACAGATTTAGTGATGGATGAGAAATAGACGTGTGGCACTAGTTACAAGGATTCTTAATTTAGTTCCTTTTTTTTTTACACTGTATAGAGTTTGTTAGTAATGTTAGGGGTAAGCGAACATACACATTTCAGAGTATTAATTATAAATTATAAATTAGACGTTCCAACAAAACGCTCTCATTCGCATCACCATCAATTTTTCACTACAATAAATAATAAATAAATATTGAATATTTAAAATGAACACCAAAATAACAGGCGGAGAAAACTAGACGTGGTGGTTGTGTTGAGTGGAGCACAAGAGGCATGTAAGAGTTTGACGTTTGATAAAGCTTAAGAGAGGATTGGTCGGATATATATTAGATACAGCCAGTAGAGAAAATATGAAAGTACAAAGTCCCAGATTTTAAAATCCTGTCTACTTAAGCTTGATCTTCGTATCGTTGCAAATATAGAATAGAGTATATGACAGATATAGACAAGACGACATTGTGAACAGTGGTAGTAATGGGAGTAGAGATTTAACTAGAAACCGCATCTAGGGGTCGTCCATAAATGACGTCACACTCGTAGGGAGGAGGGGGGGGGGGTCCGTAATTTTGTGACGGTATGTGATGAGGGGAGGGGGGGGGGGGTTCAAATGGTGCGACGTCACACTTTTGCATTATAAAAAAGCAATGTTAGAAAACGAATTTTTAAACCTTATTTCGCGTTTTAGAAAACTGTTTTAATAAAATGTAATAGGAATTGATTAAAATACTCTATTTTGACAGAGTTCAGACAAGATTTTGGAAAAATATCGATGTTTAAAAAAAAAAAAAATTCAACGGCAATTTTGAGGGGGGGTTGTAGGCTGAGGTGTTACGTCATTTTAGGGGGGGAGGGTCTGGCTTTTTGTGACGATGTGTGACGGAGGGGAGGGGGGAGGTAAAAATCGTCAAAAAAGCGTGACGTCATTTATGGATAACCCCCTAGGGACTAGCAGTGTGTACTTCTCTTATATCCTAGCAACAATATGTAGTGTTAGGGTACCAAATCATTTAATAAATGAGTGTAACAGATACATTGTTCAAACATGTATTGGATAAGCATAACAGAACCTACAGCTCCGCACAGCTCCCGGGTTTTATTGTTCCTTGTTCCTCCTCAATTATCCTCCTCACCCCCCCCCCCCCCCCCGAACGAAATGTATATAGAAAAATATATACTTTTAACAGTACCCCCCCCCCCCCCCCCCGAAGAAAGTCTACCCCCCCCCCCCCCCCCCCACCCCCCCGAAAATTTCAAATCCCCCCCCCCCCCGGAGAAAATAGCATGGAAGATGCTAAATGCAAAAGTGTGTCTTCACAGTTTCTGACCCCTTCCCTCCGCGTCCACCGCATGTCGTCACTAAATTTCGACCCCCCCCCCCTTCCCATTATAGAAGTGTGACGTCGCTTATTAAATGACCTCCAAAGTCACACATCTACAGTCGTACGTCGACATAAGAGTTATCCAGCATTTATAATCGTTGAGATACGAGCGATGTTGCTTTGAAATACGAGAGGAACGTGAACATTGTGCTTTGAAAAGCAGTAGGCATCATTAGCGTAGCGAGGGGGGGGGGGGGGGGCGGGGGGGGGGTACATATGACCCCGGGCGCCGACCTTAGGGGGCGCCAAACTGGGTTGGAAATATGAATTGAAAGAAAGGTTGAGGGGGTGGAAATCGAAAGTTTGAGGGGGGGGTGCAAATCGAAATCTCGAGGGGGGGGGTGCAAATCGAAAAGTTTGTCCCCGGGCGCCGGGAAGGGTCGCTACGCCTCTGGTAGGCATAACGCAAATTTCATATGCGAGCAATTTGACGTTACAGTTATGGTTACGAAAAAATTATTAGTATTTTAGGACACCGCTTAGCAGTGAGATCGTCGTTCGTTCAATGAGCATTGGCAATTTGGCATTAATACTAATCATATTTCAACAGCGGGACAGCGCAAAGGAATTGTACAATAGAAGATGAAAAGTTCAAGGTAGAATCTCATCTGAGTTGATAGAGACACTTAGATTGACCTCTCTGACTCATTGTAACATTTCTCATTCATCTATTATATTCTCTTTTTTTTAAAATCTCATTTTGTATTTGTAACATTATTTCTTTATTCCACATTTTTAGTGCTATGTTACTGCTATGTGTTATTGAATTGTTTTATTTGTTTAAACGGCCAATGTGAAAAAAGGCCTTCGTGCCTACAATTGTAACCGTTTCTTAAAATAAATTTGAAATTTAAATTTGAATAAATTTGATCTATATCTAAATGGCGATCGTTAATAAATTAACAAACATGACTATTGAATTGATTGAGTGATAGGTCTACTGATACGTTAAGAGAAGATTGAATTCGTCTCTTACCTGAGAGAAGAACAGCAATGGACTATTCTTTAAAAAAAATATTTTACAAACTTAAAAGAAAAGCTGAAAAGAAAAGTTACTCTATTTTATTACTTTTTGAAACCACCATAAAAAGATTTCGAAAGTAATATTTTGATTTCTTTTAAAGTAGTTTTATCTGGCTATTTTCTGTAATTTTAAAAATACCTAAAGTGAAACTGATGGGGTAATGTTTTGTTGGTCAGCTGATATTATATACTATGACCTAGATCTAGATCTCTATTCAGAGTTAGCCTAGTTTCTAGTTTATTTAACTGATCGCAACTGCAGCCGCTAAGAACTTAGGCCCTAAAACTCTAGATCCGGAGTCTAGCGATATATATATACTAATCTAGATTCATAGAAGAATCATCTAGATCTACTAAGATAGTAAGAAGCCAGACAAATGAAATAGAGTTTAATAATAGTATAGAGATCTAGAAATTGTTAATCTAGGATCTAAGGATAGAGTATAGATAGAGGGTACTACTACTAGATCTAGATATAGTAATTAACTAAAAATCTAAAATCTATCGTTTTAGGTACGTAAAATCGCCCGCGACTAGTAATGTGAAAAACAGGTGACTCCTTAAATTTTAATAATTATTTCACATTTTGAGGAGGATTTATGTTTTGAAAAATATCAAAAATGTCTCCTTGTTAAGTTGTTTCATTAATGATTTTATGTAGGGCCTAGGCCTACCTGTTTTTAAATAAATTTAAACAACTGAGTTAAAACTTTTCAGTAATAAATGAAGACTAGCGATGTTTCCAACAGATGCAACCATGCTCATTTACTATACTATAGCAGCCTTCTTGTTTATTTTTTTAAAATTGTAAACTTATAGCGCAAGATTCAGGGGAAGCCACTCTAACTCAGATGGCCACTTTTTATATAGCAAATCCTGCTCGCAAACACTGCTGTTTAAAGTTAATTTCTTGCCTATATTGATATATTTAGCCACTGAATTAGGTTTATTATTCATTTATCTATAATATTTGACACAAATATATAAGAATACTTCTATTAAAGCCTTGACATTTTTGTACATTACTAGCCGCGGGCGAATTTACATACCTAAAACGATAGATTACTTTATTTAATATTATTTATTAGGCCTAAGGCCTAAACGTTAAAAAAGTAAATTAAAAAATAGGCCTAATATATTATATATAGATCTATTATAGGCCTATATTATTATATATAGGGCCTATTATTAGCCTAATTAATTCTTATTATTAAATTCAAAATTTATTTATTAGGCCTATTCAACAGGTCTACATATTTTTTTTATTAGATCTAAATTAGTAGATAGATTGAGATTCATCTAGATCTAGATCTTAGATTGAGATTCTAGAAAAATTCTAACAGCTACACTTCCTATGATATGTACTAATATGTAGACAACAGACCCCAATTTATTGAAAAAAAAAATGTTAAAAATTTATTCAAAAGTCTCCAGGTGTCTGTGATAAAAAACCAAATTGTTTTGGCTTTTAAAAAATAATTCAATATGTTAAATTATTAAATTGATAACATCAATTAGAATTTCAATCCATTTTTTACTTGATGGCATTGTCAGGCAGTTGAGCAGACACTTGCTAACCTTAAAGTCCAGAGTTTGGACTCTGGATTTTGACCCCCTGGACAGATGAGCCCCTCAGGAGCTTCACAGGATTAATTAATTTTGCACTCATATAGCCTATACAAAGTGTCTGACAAGTACCCTATAGTATAGAAGGATCTAATGGAAAAGTGCTCTTTATATTTGGCTAATATTTAATCATCGCTTTAACCAATTATACATTATCTTTTGAACATATTTAATATTAAAAAATAACTTTGATTTAGGAACTTCACACTTTTCTTTTAAGATGTGAAAGTTTGACCAAAGATAGGGCCCCGTAAATAGGCCTGTGCACATTTAGATAAGCCAGCTAACACTTTCTTTTTAAATTGAAAACAAGTTTCATTATCAGTTTGTTCTATAAATGCATTTCTAGATTATTCCCAAGCCATTTGGAACGGTTTAAAATGAGACTGATTGTTTTACTTTGCCTGCCTTTATGGTTAGTAGATTTCATAATTTTATTATTTATAATATCCTTTTCTACCTTGTGGGGTTAACATGAAAGTTTTGGAACTTTAGTTTGTATTGTACATATTCTATACATCTTGAAAATATATTGTATTCTGGAATTTTAAGAAGTTAAAAAGTTAATTTAATGTATTAGCACACTTTGTATTTTTATACCTACAAAAATATAACTTATTGAATAAAAAAAGTTTTTTAAGAAGATAATGCTGTAGCAATAAGCTAGAGAAAATTTCAATAATTCAACCTTTTTTTCCCAGTGCTTTAGCAGTCACAGAGTTGGCCAAAGAATGGGATTTTCTTTTGTTTGCCCAGTTTTGGCCATCTTCATCGTGCATTTATTTTGAACATTCTGTAAGCCCTTTTCATATGGTTTAAAATACTTTAGAAATAATTTCATTCAGCTCTTTATAAAGTATGCTTCCATCTTTTTTTTTCAAAACACAAAGACTAAAAAAATAATAATTATTAACATTTGAAAAATAAGTATAGCTTTACATTTTGTATTTTATAATAAAAAGTAACACTTCCACTTTGTTAGGGTTGTGTTGTACCTGAGCAGGTTAATGGCTGGACAATACATGGACTATGGTAAACTGAAAAAACATATTTTTGTTTTCCATTTTTTTACCTTTTAGTTTATAATTTACTTAATCTACTTATTTGCATTCATTTAATAATATAATTTTTAGCAGCCTATAATCAGGGACGGAGCGGTCTAGCAGTAGACAGCTGGACTGCTAACCCGTAAGTCTCATGTTCGAATCCGGGTTCAAATCAGTGGACCGTCCTTGAGTCCACCCAACTCTGATGGGTACCTAACTCAGGTTAGGGAAAGTAAAGGCAGCTGGGCATAGTGCTGACCACACTATCTCTTTGTATGCCGAGGTCACAGAAACAAGTGAACTCTACTTCACTTGCCCCATAGACAGTCAGGTTTGAAAGGGAAACTTTACTTTACTGTTTTTATAATCAGACAATGCCAGATCCTCTCTCCTTCTATCTTGATTTAATTTATATGAAATTACTTTTCAAAGTTGATTTATCGTGTCTGAAATGATGTTTAACTATCTGTATAACTGATAAGTCTTATAAGGTAAAAACTTTTTTAAAAATGACAGGCCTTCAATACCTGGCAGCTCATCCCAGCCAGAGTTTTGTAACAACAGTATGAAGTTTGATGAGAAACAAATTGAGGTAATTTATTTTACACAGTTATCTTCAAATAATTTACTGTAGGTTAAATTAGACTGGGATTAAAATTAGTGGTAGTAAAATTTTTTTTAATATACAAACGACAAAATGATTTAAAAATTGTTTTTTTTATTGCTTTGTGAAGGTGCTGAGACCCCAGTTAAATGTGCAATGGCCTTATTACAACAAAAGTGGAGACCCAACTGAACTGTGGTATGCTTAGATAAATGTCATTTTTATGTCAATTATTGTAGATTCAACTGAACTCTATGCCTAGAGAAATGTCATTTTTATGTCAATTATTTGTGTTGTAGACCCAACAGAGCTCTTGTATGCCTAGAGAAATGTCATTTTTATGTCACTAATTTGTCTTGTAAACAAATCTGTGTGTGCCCTACCAAATGATTGACCCCAGTGAAGAAACTGTAACATGATCCTCCTATATTGTTTATTCTAGGGAGCATGAATGGGATAAACATGGCACCTGTGCTTACAGCTTGCCCATACTTAAAGGAGAGCTCAAGTATTTCAATCAAACTTTAGGAGTTCATTCAGGGATCAATTTGCTGGAGTAAGTTGTTTATGTTGTTTATTAGAATTTAAGGAAAGGACTTAATACCAGAGAGAGTAGTTTCCCTTTGTCATATTTCTACTGAAAACGTCCATATTGCTACTTTTTAAAATTGGACATTAGTGATAACTGTGAAATATTTGTTCTTCAGCTATCACTTATATAAAGGCAAAATATTTTTATTTCAGCTCTTAAGGATTAAATTCTTCTTCTTCTTCTTCTTCTTCGTTCTTAATTATTAGTGTTGAAGGGGATCGAGAATTATCTGCCAGTGCGTTTGAACTCGAGACTTTGTTCAAATTTATCAACCATGAGCTTTTTGCCGACTCGACCACGCCTTCAACACAATTAAGCGTTACGTGTCAACTGGTTATGCGCCATTGAGGCCATTGACTCCGATTTCAGCCTGCTTTTCTTTTTGGATTTGCTTCCATAGCCTTTTGTCCAACCAAGAACAAACTACAAGGCAGCAGTTGTTTAATTTTGGAGTTGTCTCTCCTAGAAGAGTTGCTGTCCCCAGCTAACGAGCCTCATCTGCCCGGGGGTTCGAACTCGAGACTTTTCGGTTTAGCAACCATGAGCTTTACCGACTCGACCACGCCGACCCCGGATTAAATTCAAATATGATTGTTAGATATAGTACATATAGTAAAGGACGTTAATATTATTGCATTATATACAGATTTTAAAGAAGGGTAATATTATTGCATTAATTTTCATCTTCAGTATAGTATATGATGTTAATATTAGTGCATTATTTTTTTATGTTTTTACAGTAAAAAAAAAATGCTAATATTGCATTATCTTTTATTCACAGAATTTTACAGAAGGCTAATATAGTTCCTTCAACAAGCGACACTTACCTGGTGAGTTGGTAAAAAGATTTTAAGATTTTTAAACTTGGAAAAGAAAATGGTTGTACATTTAAAAAATATAACTGGCATTTTTTATATATATAATATATATATATATATATATATATATATATATATATATATATATATATATATATATATATATATATATATATATATATTTATTTATTTAAAGGATAACAATCAGTCTGTATTAATGACATTGATAAATAAAATCTACATTAAAATAATCATGAAACTGTAAAATTTGTTTTCTGAAAGTATAAACATTTTCTACTTGAATTACTCCCTGTTCCAGCCTCAAGATATCTATAACGCTGTTTACTCAGGAGTTCAGTTAATTCCAAACATTGTTTGTATGTATAATGTAAGTTCTTTCCAACCTTTTCTTTTAATTTTGTTGCTTAGTTTGAAATTACATTTATGTTTAATCGTAGATCAGCATTAGCAGACAGATTTAAGCAGTTTACCTTGATTCTGTGCTTGTTCTCATGTATTCTATTTGTATGGTCAAATGACAACCTGCAAACCACAGGCAAACACCTGAAGTAGCTGGCCTGCCCTTT
Source organism: Physella acuta (assembly GCF_028476545.2). Taxonomy (NCBI): domain Eukaryota; kingdom Metazoa; phylum Mollusca; class Gastropoda; family Physidae; genus Physella; species Physella acuta. The sequence goes on from NW_026732090.1 coordinate 553,528, forward strand.
CTTTTTGGTTAAATATTTGAAATATTCTGGTGTTTGTTTTTTGTACATTTTCATATTTGTAAATCATCCATTATTATACAATGGGGAGACAATAGGCAACTGTGTCCTGGGATATCCATTAGTTGCTAATTCAGTAGTGTAGGTATCAGTGAAACAATGATGTGGTTTCACATGGCGTGGTTTCACATGGCCCATGTACTATTTACCTAACTACACCTGTTTCTATACTTAATGTTTACATGCTGATACAAAGTGGCCTTGACAATAGTTTAATTGATCAATGAATGCAATTGTGTTGGGTATACAAATAAAGCCTGTTATAAAGGCTGACTTAATTCCAAATGTTAAAAAAATAATCAGTTGAAGGACATTGAAGTCCTGTTGGCTGAAGAGTTCCTCTTCAACTTCTCATCATTTGTTTCTGTTCTATTTTCCTTAAAGAAAGAGGATAAGCAGCACTACTTGTCAGAGATCTGGCTGTGTTTGAATAAAGATTTGACTGGGAGAAACTGTACAGAGGCCAACACAACTGAGCAGCACTTGATGAGAAAACTTGGGAGCTCACACAAAGTTTTAAAGTTCAAGCCTGAAAGACAGTCTGGTTCCCATCCAACTGCTGATGTCACTAGCTATTTCAAAGACTGCCCAAATAATACAGGGGTTTATTATACACCCATCCCCCGTAACTAAGGTTCTTCAGCTGTTTAATAACAGAGGGAAAAGTTTTTACTTGTAAAATGGTAAAGGGAGACAGATTTAAAAAATTCAACTTTCATTCATTAGTCCTGTAATCCACCAAGATGATCACAATGTTCACCAGTGTTTCTTCCAGACTTTTTTTCTCGGGGGGGGGGGGGGGGGGTGGGTGGGGGCGGACGCGGACACTGATAAATGTCTATATTTTCTACATAAAGTCCATTTCGTTTGGTGGGGCCAGTAGACTTTCTTCGGCAGCCCGAAGAGATGCCTAGAAGAAACTCTGATGTTCACAAAGATTTAAAAGATGGACACTTTGTGCTGTATATATTACTTTGAGTAATTAATGTTTTGTTTTGTAAGTTTTCTAAAATTAAGATACAATGGGATAATATATTAAACATGGACTTTGTTTTTTATGAAAGAAAATGTAAGAGTTACTATAATAAAGACTAGCACAGCTTTATATCTGTGTAAATCTTGATGAGCTTCCATTGGGTTGTGTCACACGACCTACCAGAGCTAATGTTCTGTCTGTCACATTACCTACCAGAGCTAATGTTCTGTCTGTCACATGACCTACCAGAGCTAATGTTCTGTCTGTCACATTACCTACCAGAGCTAATGTTCTGTCTGTCACATGACCTACCAGAGCTAATGTTCTGTCACATGACCTACCAGAGCTAATGTTCTGTCTGTCACATGACCTACCAGAGCTAATGTTCTGTCTGTCACATGACCTACTAGAGCTAATGTTCTGTCTGTCACATGACCTACCAGAGCTAATGTTCTGTCTGTCACATGACCTACTAGAGCTAATGTTCTGTCTGTCACATGACCTACCAGAGCTAATGTTCTGTCTGTCACATTACCTACCAGAGCTAATGTTCTGTCTGTCACATTACCTACCAGAGCTAATGTTCTGTCTGTCACATGACCTACCAGAGCTAATGTTCTGTCTGTCACATGACCTACTAGAGCTAATGTTCTGTCTGTCACATTACCTACCAGAGCTAATGTTCTGTCTGTCACATGACCTACCAGAGCTAATGTTCTGTCACATGACCTACCAGAGCTAATGTTCTGTCTGTCACATGACCCACCAGAGCTAATGTTCTGTCTGTCACATGACCTACCAGAGCTAATGTTCTGTCACATGACCTACCAGAGCTAATGTTCTGTCTGTCACATTACCTACCAGAGCTAATGTTCTGTCTGTCACATGACCTACCAGAGCTAATGTTCTGTCACACGACCTACCAGAGCTAATGTTCTGTCACACGACCTACCAGAGCTAATGTTCTGTCACATGACCTACCAGAGCTAATGTTCTGTCACATGACCTACCAGAGCTAATGTTCTGTCTGTCACATTACCTACCAGAGCTAATGTTCTGTCTGTCACATGACCTACCAGAGCTAATGTTCTGTCACATGACCTACCAGAGCTAATGTTCTGTCACATGACCTACCAGAGCTAATGTTCTGTCACATGACCTACCAGAGCTAATGTTCTGTCACATTACCTACCAGAGCTAATGTTCTGTCTGTCACATGACCTACCAGAGCTAATGTTCTGTCACATGACCTACCAGAGCTAATGTTCTGTCACATGACCTACCAGAGCTAATGTTCTGTCTGTCACATTACCTACCAGAGCTAATGTTCTGTCTGTCACATGACCTACCAGAGCTAATGTTCTGTCACATGACCTACCAGAGCTAATGTTCTGTCACATGACCTACCAGAGCTAATGTTCTGTCACATGACCTACCAGAGCTAATGTTCTGTCTGTCACATGACCTACCAGAGCTAATGTTCTGTCTGTCACATGACCTAACGGAGCTAATGTTCTGTCTGTCACACGACCTACCAACTTACCTGTCATAAAGCCAGTGTGTATATGTATAAATGAGGATAGCTAATTACGTCTTTCTCTGTTTTTCAAATTTCAACTACCAGCTCAACCATTGTCCACTAGTCAGGCAGACTGCAACAGGGTTAAGAAACAATAATTTTTCTCACCCATGTTACTAGCCACTAATGGGTCTGCGTCATCGTTGAGTTGGTAAAGCTCATGGTTGCTAAACCGAGAAGTCTCGAGTTCGAACCCTCGGGCAGATGAAGCTCGTTAGTTGGCGACAGCCACTCTTCCAGGAGAGAACTCTAAAATCAAACAACTGCTGCCTTGTATTTTGTTCTTGGTTGGACAAAGGCTATGGAAGCAATTCCAAAAAGAAAAGCAGGCTGAAATCGGACTATATGGCGCATAACCAGTTGACACGTATACTTAATTGTGCTGGAGTGGATCCCTTCCAACACCATAATTAAGAATGAATAAGAAGAAGAATAGCCACTAGACCCAGATTTTTGCTTCCTCCCAAAACGCTTTCTCTGGGGACAACCTACAGTCTCTGGTTCAGCATTCACAAATTGTGGGTCAGCAAGTGCACAGTCTACCCAAACACCCCCCCCCCCTCTTTCTTTTTTCCACCTTTTCCCTCCCTGCTTGCCTAGCCCACATGAGGCAGGTGTAGTAGAGTTCATCTGTTTTCATTACATCTGCCTACAGAGGGAAAATGTGGTCAGCATTATATCCAGCCACCTTAGTCTCCCTAACATGAGTCAGGTAGCAATCAGAGCTGGGTGGTTTCGGGGACATCCTGTAGATTAGAGTCTCATACAAACTCAAGACTTTCAGATCAGCAGTCGTAAACTCTTCCATCTGACCACACCATCATGAATTGGTGTCTTTAAACAGCTTAACTTGATAGTCAACCTTAAGTGATGAGTGGTTTCAATATGTTAGCATTTATGGGTGGTGTATTTGTAGAGCCTGATTAGACTTGACATGCTCTTATCAGGAGGGGATTCCCCCACTGGATTTTATTTTTTTACCATCGTTTAATCTAGTAGATTTTAATTGGCCTAAATAAATACATCTGGCAATGTTTGAATGTTTTTATTTAATTGTTGAAGTGGCTAGTTTATCCTGAATTTGAGTGTAAATTAAGTTGATAAGTGAACATTGCTTGTCCAGATTATGAGACACGACAAAAGTTCACCTTATCAGCGAAGTCAGGAATGTAGATCAGGTAGGACAAGCTAGATAACACACAGAGGACAACTACAGACAACATGAACACAGACAGAGGGCAACTACAGACAACATGAGCACAGACAGAGGGCAACTACAGACAGAGGGCAACTACAGACAGAGGGCAACTACAGACAGAGGACAACTACAGACAACATGAACACAGACAGAGGGCAACTACAGACAGAGGACAACTACAGACAACATGAACACAGACAGAGGGCAACTACAGACAACATGAACACAGACAGAGGGCAACTACAGACAGAGGGCAACTACAGACAGAGGACAACTACAGACAACATGAGCACAGACAGAGGGCAACTACAGACAGAGGACAACTACAGACAACATGAACACAGACAGAGGGCAACTACAGACAGAGGACAACTACAGACAACATGAACACAGACAGAGGGCAACTACAGACAACATGAACACAGACAGAGGGCAACTACAGACAGAGGGCAACTACAGACAGAGGACAACTACAGACAACATGAGCACAGACAGAGGGCAACTACAGACAGAGGGCAACTACAGACAACATGAACACAGACAGAGGGCAACTACAGACAACATGAACACAGACAGAGGGCAACTACAGACAACATGAACACAGACAGAGGACAACTACAGACAACATGAACACAGACAGAGGGCAACTACAGACAGAGGGCAACTACAGACAGAGGGCAACTACAGACAACATGAGCACAGACAGAGGGCAACTACAGACAGAGGGCAACTACAGACAGAGGACAACTACAGACAACATGAACACAGACAGAGGGCAACTACAGACAGAGGGCAACTACAGACAGAAGGCAACTACAGACAGAGGGCAACTACAGACAGAGGGAACTACAGACAGAGGACAACTACAGACAACATGAACACAGACAGAGGGCAACTACAGACAACATGAGCACAGACAGAGGGCAACTACAGACAGAGGACAACTACAGACAACATGAACACAGACAGAGGGCAACTACAGACAGAGGGCAACTACAGACAGAGGGCAACTACAGACAGAGGACAACTACAGACAACATGAACACAGACAGAGGGCAACTACAGACAACATGAACACAGACAGAGGGCAACTACAGACAGAGGGCAACTACAGACAGAGGGCAACTACAGACAGAGGGCAACTACAGACAACATGAACACAGACAGAGGGCAACTACAGACAGAGGGCAACTACAGACAGAGGGCAACTACAGACAGAGGACAACTACAGACAACATGAACACAGACAGAGGGCAACTACAGACAGAGGGCAACTACAGACAGAAGGCAACTACAGACAGAGGGCAACTACAGACAGAGGGAACTACAGACAGAGGACAACTACAGACAACATGAACACAGACAGAGGGCAACTACAGACAGAGGGCAACTACAGACAGAGGGCAACTACAGACAGAGGACAACTACAGACAACATGAGCACAGACAGAGGGCAACTACAGACAGAGGGCAACTACAGACAACATGATCACAGACAGAGGACAACTACAGACAACATGAACACAGACAGAGGGCAACTACAGACAGAGGGCAACTACAGACAACATGAGCACAGGCAGAGGGCAACTACAGACAACATGATCACAGACAGAGGGCAACTACAGACAGAGGGCAACTACAGACAGAGGGCAACTACAGACAACATGAGCACAGACAGAGGGCAACTACAGACAGAGGGCAACTATAGACAGAGGGCAACTACAGACAACATGATCACAGACAGAGGGCAACTACAGACAGAGGGCAACTACAGACAGAGGGCAACTACAGACAACATGATCACAGACAGAGGGCAACTACAGACAGAGGGCAACTACAGACAGAGGGCAACTACAGACAACATGAGCACAGACAGAGGGCAACTACAGACAGAGGGCAACTACAGACAGAGGGCAACTACAGACAACATGAGCACAGACAGAGGGCAACTACAGACAGAGGGCAACTACAGACAACATGAGCGCAGACAGAGGACAACTAAAGACAGAGGGCAACAACAGACGGGACAGAGGAGGACAACTACTGACTTATTAGCAGTCGACCAATGTGCTATGCGTAGCCTATTTTACACACCATCCCCTCACCCCCACCCTCAACGCCCATTCCACCTGCCCTACACAGGAAACTAGTCACTAAATCACCAACACATTCTACTAATGCATACATACACATATGGGTGTGTATGTGGAAAATTGATTCTGAAACCCTTTTTATGACCAACTGGTGGCTACACCCCTGCTATAGAAACCTGTGAGATGTGTTGACATTACGGCAACCATAGTTTTGTCGATCACATGAGATTGTTGAATTAGCTCCCTTTGAGCCCTGGATCGCTTTATTACATCGTTGAAACACGGCCAGTAGGTTTTTTCACTAAGCTGCCAAGTGCTTCAAATGTTTTCATGTATAAAGTGATAGACATCGGCCTTTAGATCCTCTCATTCGATCGGCCTTTATAGCTACACAACACATGTAAACCTGTAAATACTCACACTTAATACCGGCCTTTGTTGTAGCTATAATTGTAAACCTGTATAAATTAACAGAAAATCGGCCTATGATTCTACTTTAGCCTTATGTAGTCAAATACCATCGGCCTAATACAAGTGAGTAAAAATGTTAATCTGCGAGTATAGCATGCCCCCCGCCCCCTCCCTTTATCTTATAACAAGGACGGATTAACAAGACGACTCACTCGATTGGCTTGCGCAGGCGCGCGCGTGACAAAAGTGGCAAGCCGTGATGACGACGTGCGTCGCTTCCATGGCCACCATTAGGACTGCCTGGAAACCAAAGTTGGTCGTGTCCTGGTGCTCAGTCGTATTCACCAGCTGGAGGATTTAATGTGTCGGCAGGTGAGTGGATGTAATGTGTCGGTCGTCAGGTGAGTAAATGTGTCGTCAGGTGAGTAAATGTGTCGTCAGGTGAGTGGATGTAATGTGTCGTCAGGTGAGTAAATGTGTCGTCAGGTGAGTAAATGTGTCGTCAGGTGAGTGGATGTAATGTGTCGTCAGGTGAGTGGATGTGTCGTCAGGTGAGTGGATGTAATGTGTCGTCAGGTGAGTGGATGTAATGTGTCGTCAGGTGAGTAAATGTGTCGTCAGGTGAGTGGATGTAATGTGTCGTCAGGTGAGTAAATGTGTCGTCAGGTGAGTGGATGTAATGTGTCGTCAGGTGAGTGGATGTAATGTGTCGTCAGGTGAGTGGATGTAATGTGTCGTCAGGTGAGTGGATGTAATGTGTCGTCAGGTGAGTAAATGTGTCGTCAGGTGAGTGGATGTAATGTGTCGGCAGGTGAGTAAATGTGTCGTCAGGTGAGTGGATGTAATGTGTCGTCAGGTGAGTGGATGTAATGTGTCGTCAGGTGAGTAGATGTGTCGTCAGGTGAGTGGATGTAATGTGTCGTCAGGTGAGTGGATGTAATGTGTCGTCAGTTGAGTGGATGTAATATGTCGTCAGGTGAGTGGATGTAATGTGTCGTCAGGTGAGTAAATGTGTCGTCAGGTGAGTTGATGTAATATGTCGTCAGGTGAGTAAATGTGTCGTCAGGTGAGTGGATGTAATGTGTCGTCAGGTGAGTGGATGTAATGTGTCGTCAGGTGAGTTGATGTAATGTGTCGTCAGGTGAGTGGATGTAATGTGTCGGTCGTCAGGTGAGTGGATGTAATGTGTCGTCAGGTGAGTGGATGTAATGTGTCGTCAGGTGAGTGGATGTAATGTGTCGTCAGGTGAGTGGATGTAATGTGTCGTGAGGTGAGTGGATGTAATGTGTCGTCAGGTGAGTGGATGTAATGTGTCGTCAGGTGAGTGGATGTAATGTGTCGTCAGGCGAGTGGATGTGTCGTGAGGTGAGTGGATGTAATGTGTCGTCAGGTGAGTTGATGTAATGTGTCGTCAGGCGAGTGGATGTGTCGTGAGGTGAGTGGATGTAATGTGTCGTCAGGTGAGTTGATGTAATGTGTCGTTAGGTGAGTGGATGTATCGGTTGTCAGTCAAATAATGTATATTTTCTTAAAGGATTTCGGTTTTTTCATTGCTACTTAATCTAGTCCATATCTAGATAAAAAAAATTCCCTTATTAAAATCAAATTGATTCTGTAATGTTTCACTATATTTTTGCTGCTGATATTCTGCAACATTACACCAGTTCAATATCAGCTGATAATAATTGAACATCCATCGCTAGATGAAGTTTGAAGCGTTTAGCCCACTCACACATAAACTTTGTATTTGCTGCAGTGACGTAGCTAGAGACGTGAGACTCTACTCGCATCTGCCCCCCCCACCTTTGTTATTCAGAAAACATAAACAAAATATAGTGCAACGAAATCTCGGCTTCGCCATTAAGCTATGGAATAGGGTGGCAGATCTAGAATATTCTACTAAGGCATTAAGCTATGGAATAGGGTGGCAGTTCTGGAATATTCTACGAAGGCATTAAGCGCCGAGATGATGGAAATCTAGAGTTTAACCTAACCTTTGCGCCCCATCCCCTCCCCTTGCGATTTTACATATTAGTTTGTCAACATGATTTTTCTATTAGCTTTGAATTAGAATCTCTGCCAGTATTTCTTTCAGACTTTTTTTCTCCGGGATGGGGGGGGGGGGGGGGGACGTGAATTTTTTCGGGGGGTGGTCAACATTTTCCGGGGCGGGGGCAGAGTTTCTTCCAGACATCTCTTCGAACGAAATGAAATTTATATAATTTATATAGAAAATATATACTTTTAACAGTGTCCGCCCCCCCCCCCCCCCGAAGAAAGTATACCGCCCCCCCCCCCCCGAAAGTTTCAAGTGCCCCCCCGGAGAAATAAGTCTGGAAGAAACACTGGGCGGGGGGGGGGCGGACACTGGTAAAAGTATGTTTTCTATATAAATTCCATTTCGTTCGGGTGGGGGGGGGATGCCTGGAAGAAACTCTGATCTCTGCCCATAGGGGTCGTCCATAAATGACGTCACACTCGTAGGTGGGAAGGGGGGGTCCGAAATTTTGTGACGGTGTGTGATGAGGGGGAGGGGGTGTTCAGATGGTTGGACATCACACTTTCGCATTATAAAAAAGCAATGTTAGAAAACGAATTTTAGCCGTTATTTCGCATTTTAGAAAATTGTTTTAATAAATTGTAATAGGAATTGATTAAAATACTCTTTGTTGAGAGAGTTCAGATTTTTTTTTGGAAAAATATCGATGTTTAAGAAAAATTCAACAAATTTTGAGGGGGGGGGGTTGTGTGCTGAGGTGTGACGTCATTTTAGGGGGTGGTCTGGCTTTTTGAAACGATGTGTGACGGAGGGGAGGGGGGGAAATCGTTAAAAAAGCGTGACTTCATTTACGGGTGACCCCATACAGTTAAAATAACCAATACACATTTGAGGCAATTTTTACAATCTCTCCATGCTGTCAGAAGCTGTTAAGTTTTCTATGCTGCTAAAGTAACAACTCCCCCCCCCCCACCCCACCCTTTTTGAAATGATTTTGAGTAAACAGTAAAAAAAAAAAACAACTGCTCTGGACTAACCAGCTAGCTGAAACATGCGAGTTATCCCCCGCTGGGTTACACACAGCAAACTAAACACCAAAAGACAACGTGGCGTGCCGGGGTACTTAACGGCCGCTGCCTTTAATCAATGTGCATTTAGGTTTAAAATCCACGGATGCATTGTGGGTATGGTGTCGTGTTGGTGCGAGATTAGTTGCGTTTTAGTGGGGGAAAAAGGAATAAAAGCGTGGTAGAAATTTCTAGCGAAATCACAACACGGGCTAATGCGAGAAAATCACGCGAGGTAGCTACAGGTAGCTGGAGTAGTAAGCTATGGGTAGCCGTAAGCAAACGTTGGAGTGGATGTTCGGAGCGGAATAGAAGCCACGTAGTTGTCGTTCTTGTTCAAAATTTGTGTTTTTGTTTTTTTTATTCAACAGATCTGTAAATCGTTTCTCCAATTACTCCTCTATGTACATATTGTTCACTGTTTATAACTTAGAATCCATTGATGCACTTACATCACTTTAAATATCTGTACACAGATTACATAGAAGCGCATCGCTTACATTGCTTCAAATTTCTATACTAAGAACAACTTTACTTACATTTTTTTCAAATATCTGTACACAGTGGCGTAGCGAGGTCGGGTGTCACCCGGTGCGGCACTTAATGGTGTCACCCCCCAGAGGCGTAGCGACCCTTCCCGGGGACAAACTTTCAAATTTTCGATTTGCACCCCCCCCCCTCAAACTTCCGATTTGCACCCCCCCTCAAACATTTGATTTGCACACACACCCCCCCCCCCTCAAACTTTCGATTTGCACACCCCTCAAGTTTTTCTCTATATATTTTGCTTTTTTTTTGCCTTGGTGTCACCCCCCTAAATGGTGTCACCCGGTGCGGTCCGCACCCCCGCCCCCCCCCCCCCTCGCTACGCCTCTGTCTGTACATAGATAACACACATAACATGTATCTTTAGTACTTGACCATTTAGTACTTGACCCTTGTCGATACATATATAACACGTGAAACGACGAAATAAGTAGAAAAATGATACAATGTTAGCATTAAGCTACACCATACAGTCTTCACATTTAATCAAATAAAAACTTACACAACGGCAGACAGTGTGAGGAATACCATTTATTATTTAACTCTCTTTGTGTAAATAAAATGGCCTTGTTAGATAATTCGTTTTGTGAACATTTGTTAACTCTCTCAGTGAAAAATTACAGTTTGTTATGTAGTTATTTATTTTGTGAAAAAAAAAAGCCTTTTCAAGTTAATTTTGAGTGTGGAGCAAACAGGAGTCTGTTATTTGAACTGAACATATTTAAAAATTTGAGACAGCAATTTGCTTTTAGTTCCTACCGTGTACTAAGCCCCAGATATTAGACAGTGCTATTAGAGTGCTATTAGAGTGCTATTAGAGTGCTATTAGAGTGCTAGTTATAGGAACCACAAATATCATACTTTAACAGAGCGCTAACTCACGGAGCCCCAATATATAACCTAACGCTTTCTGTCCACCCTCCCCTCTTCTTTCTACTTACATTATTGCAAAAATTCAGACCGCCTGTAAAATGACGTCATGTGGTATCGCCTATGAGAACATATTTTCTTTGCAACGGTTCTTTCAACACAATTGGTTCTGAGTTCGGTAGCATGGTTTTATTAAAATTTACAACTAAAATCATTTAAAAAAAAATAAATAGTGAAATAACTGCTTAAATTCATCTACAAAATTATCACTTTAAAAATATGCTTTTTAAAAATGATAAGTATAACATCACACAATTTTAACCCCCACCCACCCCATCATAACAACCTCCACCCCCGTTACGAGTATAACGTAATCAATGAACGGCCCCCTTAGATTTGTATAGTAAAGCAACAAGATGTACCAGAAAGTCAATGTTTATAGATAGTCCCCTCCCCCTCCACTCCACTCCCGTACAAAAGATATACAAAAATAGATATTTTATATTGAAATATATACTTTAACTAGTGTCCGCCTCCCTGGGGAATTTAAAGCGCCACCCCCAGATTTCTTCTTAGGTATCTCTTCAGGGGGGGGGGGGGGGGGCATTCCTCGCTTGAAGTTTGTCCACCACTCCCCCTAACAAAATAGGCTTTAGAATGAAAATATTTTTTTTTTACCAGTGTCCGTCCCCCACCTCCCAAAAATTTAGTCCGTCCCCCGTATCCCAAGATACAAATGTCTGAAAGAAACACTGGTACGTACGGTAGCGGTTGACTAAATTCAACATTTTTAAATTAGAAATTAAGCTGGCTAAACCAAAAAATTCTGGCCAAAAAAGGGATCAATTATTCATGAAAATTAACCTTAATTGATTTTGATAGTTCGATAGCTGATCTATCGATTTTATTTAGAGGGGGATAAGCTCGATCGGTGACGTCACTAGATTAAATAGCGAAGGCTATTTGTTGTGGTCGCTCCTTGGAAGCTAAATGAGTTCGTGACCTTAATGAGTTCGTGACATCCATGAGTTCGTGACCTCGATGAGTTCGTGACCTTACTTCATCGAGTTAAGGCTGGTGACGAAGTATGGTCTAAAAACGGAGGATTTCGAAATTTTATATGAAAATCTAAGCTTCGGTAATTACACCAGACTTTTGCAAAAATTTGTTTTTTAATTCGTAAAATTTAAAATAATATTTGGGCAGCAAAAAGCGGGTGTCACCCAAGTACTTCCGTTACATCAAGACCTGATCCCTTACCCCGTTACATCAAGACCTGATCCCTTATCCCCAGTGGCGTAGCGAGGTCGGGTGTGACCCGGTGCGACCCTTCCCGGGGACAAACTTTCAAATTTTCGATTTGCACCCCCCCCCTCAAGTTTTCGATTTGCACACCTCCCCCCAAACTTTCGATTTGCACCCCCCCACCTCATGTTTTTCTCTATATATTTTGCTATTTTTTGCCTTGGTGTCACCCCCCTAAATGGTGTCACCCGATGCGGTCCGCCCCCCGCCCCCCCCCCCTCGCTACGCCCCTGCTTATCCCGTTACCTCAAGATCTGATCCCTTATCCCGTTATTCCAAGACTTGATCCCAAGTTCTCCCGTTATCCTAAGACTTGATCCCAAGTTCTCCCGTTATCCCAAGACTTGATCCCAAGTTCTCCCGTTATCTCAAGACTTGATCCCAAGTTCTCCCGTTATCCCAAGACTTGATCCCAAGTTCTCCCGTTATCCCAAGACTTGATCCCAAGTTCTCCCGTTATCCCAAGACTTGATCCCAAGTTCTCCCGTTATCCCAAGACTTGATCCCAAGTTCTCCCGTTATCCCAAGACCTGATCCCTTATCCCGTTATCCCAAGACTTGATCCCAAGTTTTCCCGTTATCCCAAGAATTGATCCCTTCTTCCGTTAAAATGCAGTGACACTATTTGTATGGTTCACTAGTTTTCGGAATGCTACACAACAATTTTTTTATGAATTATTCATAAACTGCTTTAAGAGCAAATCCTGCAGAAATTTTCGCACCGAATGACACCAAGTGACGTCATCGGTTCACTGGCATAACATGAGCCGTGAGAATGTACACATCCATTTGGGAGTGAATTACGTGTTCCATGCGGCGAAATGTGTTGATCCAAAGTCTATTTTTAGCCGGCACGAGGCAGGCGAAATCAATAGAATTCAATGACAGATGGTTCCCTGCCTCAAATCTGTACTGGGAATTGGATCAAGTGACTGCATGCAGTTTTAATATGACTGATGACGTGATGTTAGATGTGACTTCAGTCTTCTATGACTGAACAAGTGTTGTTGGGTGTGACTGTAGACTTGTAAGGCTGATGTCACGATATTTGACTGTAGACACAATATGACTGATCTAGTGATGCTAAATATGACTAGTCTCATATGACTGATCTAGAAATGGTAGAGGCTGGTTTTGGATATGTAACACAGCTACACGACAAAATGGAGCACTGTTTGGATGTGACATACTGTAACACAACTACACGACAAAAAGTAGCACTGTTTGGATGTGACATACTGTAACACAACTACACGACAAAAAGTAGCACTGTTTGGATGTGACATACTGTAACACAACTACACGACAAAAAGTAGCATTGTTTGGATGTGACATACTGTAACACAACTACACGACAAAAAGTAGCACTGTTTGGATGTGACATACTGTAACACAACTACACGACAAAACTTAGCACTATTTGGCATAATTTACCGTAGCACTGTTTACTTCTCACATCCAGAGAATGTAGTTTATTTATACAGCAAGAACTGTGTCTGACGTATATGCTGCTAACATTCTATTTTAATCCGCGTCATAATATGAAGACGGTGACCAGCGCCGGCGCTACCTATAAGGCGAACTAGGCGGTCGCCTAGGGCGCTGTCCGTAGGGGGGGGGGGGGCGCAAAAATGGGTTGGAAAAAAAAATTGAAAGTTTGAGGGGGGTGTGCAAATCGAAAGTTTGAGGGGGAAGGTGCAAATCGAAAGTTTGTCCCCGGGCGCCGGGAAGGGTCGCTACGCCTATGATAATACGGGGGCACGAAAAAAATTAAGGGGGGGGGGGGGCGCTTTTAATAAGTTTTGCCTAGGGCGCTAAATAACCTGGCGCCGGCACTGGTGGTGACACATGGAGGTTTTGACACTCTAAGGTTGTAACTGACTGAGGTAGTAATTTACTGAGGTAGTTATTCACTGAGGTAGTTATTCACTGAGGTAGTTATTCACTGAGGTAGTTATTCACTGAGGTTGTAAGTCTCTGAGGTACCCGACTGAGGTTGTAACTGACTGAGGTACCTCACTGAGGTTGTAACTGACTGAGGTACCTCACTGAGGTTGTAACTGACTGAGGTACCTCACTGAGGTTGTAACTGACTGAGGTACCTCACTGAGGTTGTAACTGACTGAGGTACCTCACTGAGGTTGTAACTGACTGAGGTACCTCACTGAGGTTGTAACTGACTGAGGTACCTCACTGAGGTTGTAACTGACTGAGGTACCTCACTGAGGTTGTAACTGACTGAGGTACCTCACTGAGATTGTAACTGACTGAGGTACCTCACTGAGGTTGTAACTGACTGAGGTACCTCACTGAGATTGTAACTGACTGAGGTACCTCACTGAGGTTGTAACTGACTGAAGTACCTCACTGAGATTGTAACTGACTGAGGTACCTCACTGAGGTAGTAACTGACTGAGGTTGTGACTGCCTGAGGTAGCAACTGACTGAGGTTGTAACTGACTGAGGTAGCAATTCTCTGAGGTTGCCGACTACACTCTGACGTTCCTAGTGTTAGTGGCTGAGGTAGCAACTGACTGAAGTTGTAACTAACTGAGGTAGCAACTGACTGAGGTTGCCGACTACACCCTGACGGTTCCTTGTGTCCGCCCACAGCGAGGGTGACCTAGAAGATTGTTTACATGCTCAGATGGCGGGAAAACGTGGCCGTTGCCATGACAAACGACGCTATTTTTGTCCCCTTATCTTAATTAATTTTTCTACCGTCTTTAACTAACCTTTACGAATGTAAATCGATCGCTCTGAGAGAAATCATTAAAACGTTGGGATAGTTTGCAATTAGAATTTTTTGATGGTGAAGATAAAAAATGGAAAAAAAATATTGAAATGTTTGGAAGACAGTAGGCGGCTAAGTCAACATTTGTTGAACATCGGCCAGTCAACAATCGTTGAACATCGGTCAGTCAGCATTCGTTGAACATCGGTCAGTCAACATTTGTTGAACATCGGCCATTTGTTGAATATATATTTTAACTAGATCGGCCAGTCAATATTTGTTGAACATATATTTAAATAACATCGGTCAGTCAATATTTGTTGAACATACATTTAAATAACATCGGTCAGTCAATATTTGTTGCACGTTTGTTGTATCTATTTTCGGTTATAAATTCAGTTGGATGTTGCATTTCTTCTTTATCATTAGCAGATTTACGTCATGTTGTCACCCCCCCCCCCCCCCTCCACCCGAGTCGGGATTTGTTCACTTTGCTCTTAAACAAGTTAGTAAAAAGTCTAGTGACAATTTAAGCGCAATTTCCTTATGTTATCCATAACAATTTTTAATTTTTTATTTTTTGTAAATATCATCCTATAAATATAAACTCCTACATGATGCTCCGTTTAAATCATCCTAGGCCTACACGATGCTCAGTTTAAATGTTCTTAATTAATTTTTTGTGACCGAACGAAAGGATATTTTTGAAAACTTTCTTCGGCAATATTGATCTAAATTATGGCAGGAATCGATTGGTAAATGTTTCAAGTCGCTAAGTGGTCTGGTTGCCGAGATATGGAGCAAAAACTGCAAGGAATTCCGGGAATTTTTTGGCCTATGTTCATCCTCGGAACTTGCTTAACATATTTGCTTTTGGAACTAGTCGTCGATATTGCTTCGTTGAGGAGGAGATACGACTTAAAGGCTGCGGACACACATCCATCCATCCATCCAGTAATAACGAGTTAATAATCGCAATTGTTCAGTATGGAAATTACGCTAAAAGCTATTTAATTCACACTAATTAATCATTTAATTAAGTGAAATTATAATTTTTCTATATATATATGGTGCTTTTTTTGCCTTGGTGTCACCCCTAAATGGTGTCACCACCCACTCCCGCCATGGGGAGTGGGTGGACTGGCCGGGAGTAGGGCGGGAGTGGGTGGATTGGCCTGGAGTGGGTGGACTGGCCGGGAGTGGGTGGACTGGCCGGGAGTGGGTGGACTGGCCGGGAGTGGGTGGACTGGCCGGGAGTAGGGCGGGAGTGGGTGGATTGGCCTGGAGTGGGTGGACTGGCCGGGAGTGGGTGGACTGGCCGGGAGTGGGTGGACTGGCCGGGAGTGGGTGGACTGGCCGGGAGTAGGGCGGGAGTGGGTGGATTGGCCTGGAGTGGGTGGACTGGCCGGGAGTGGGTGGACTGGCCGGGAGTGGGTGGACTGGCCGGGAGTGGGTGGACTGGCCGGGAGTGGGCCGGGAGTGGGTGGACTGGCCGGGAGTAGGGCGGGAGTGGGTGGATTGGCCTGGAGTGGGTGGACTGGCCGGGAGTGGGTGGACTGGCCGGGAGTGGGTGGACTGGCCGGGAGTGGGTGGACTGGCCGGGAGTGGGCCGGGAGTGGGTGGACTGGCCGGGAGTGGGTGGACTGGCCGGGAGTGGGTGGACTGGCCGGGAGTGGGTGGACTGGCCGGGAGTGGGCCGGGAGTGGGTGGACTGGCCGGGAGTGGGTGGACTGGCCGGGAGTGGGTGGACTGGCCGGGAGTGGGTGGACTGGCCGGGAGTGGGTGGACTGGCCGGGAGTGGGCCGGGAGTGGGTGGACTGGCCGGGAGTGGGTGGACTGGCCGGGAGTGGGTGGACTGGCCGGGAGTGGGTGGACTGGCCGGGAGTGGGGCGGGAGTGGGTGGATTGGCCTGGAGTGGGTGGACTGGCCGGGAGTGGGTGGACTGGCCGGGAGTGGGTGGACTGGCCGGGAGTGGGTGGACTGGCCGGGAGTGGGCCGGGAGTGGGTGGACTGGCCGGGAGTGGGTGGACTGGCCGGGAGTGGGTGGACTGGCCGGGAGTGGGTGGACTGGCCGGGAGTGGGCCGGGAGTGGGTGGACTGGCCGGGAGTGGGTGGACTGGCCGGGAGTGGGTGGACTGGCCGGGAGTGGGTGAACTGGCCGGGAGTGGGGCGGGAGTGGGTGGACTGGCCGGGATTGGGGCGGGAGTGGGTGGACTGGCCGGGATTGGGGTGGGAGTGGGTGGACTGGCCGGGATTGGGGCGGGAGTGGGTGGACTGGCCGGGAGTGGGGCGGGAGTGGGTGGACTGGCCGGGAGTGGGGCGGGAGTGGGTGGACTGGCCGGGAGTGGGTGGACTGGCCGGGAGTGGGGAGGGAGTGGGTGGACTGGCCGGGAGTTGGGTGGGAGTAGGTGAACTGGCTGGGAGTGGGTGGACTGCGCGGGAGTGGGGTGGGAGTAGGTGAACTGGCCGGGAGTGGGTGGACTGGCCGGGAGTGGGGTGGGAGTGGGTGGACTGGCCGGGAGTGGGCGGGAGTGGGTGGGCTGGCCGGGAGTGGGGCGGGAGTGGGTGGACTGGCCGGGAGTGGGTGGACTGGCCGGGAGTGGGGTGGGAGTGGGTGGACTGGCCGGGAGTGGGTGGACTGGCCGGGAGTGGGTGGACTGGCCGGGAGTGGGTGAACTGGCCGGGAGTGGGGCGGGAGTGGGTGGACTGGCCGGGAGTGGGTGGACTGGCCGGGAGTGGGTGAACTGGCCGGGAGTGGGGCGGGAGTGGGTGGACTGGCCGGGAGTGGGGTGGGAGTGGGTGGACTGGCCGGGAGTGGGTGGACTGGCCGGCAGTGGGTGGACTGGCCGGGAGTGGGGCGTCTGCAAAACAACACATAGGTGGTCACAAGTAGCTGACAAATTAACAAGTAACAACTGAGAAATTAACATAATTAACAACAAAGAAATAAACCTGAGCGGAACCTGTTTTCTTATAATCTAGCACGTGATCCATCAAACTTCTTTAAAAAAAAAATCTCTTAAAATTTTCCTATTTATTCACATGCCATCCATCACATTAAGACTCCATTGATTGATAAATTTCTACATCATTCGTGATTAACAACTAATTTGCTAACATAACAGCACCCGATTAAAGAAATAACATACTTTGATCGAAACAGTCGCTATTCAAAGATTATTTGAAAGGGTAGTTTTGTACGTCTGTTTTAATTTCTTTTCGTTTGAATCTCTAATCTCGTTGTGGCTGCGCTCTCCTCGTTCTCCCCCCCCCCCTTCCTCCACCCCTTTCATTACAACATGTTTAAGATCCGCAAGAAAGCGATCCGCCCAGATGTAATCTAATACACTCAAACTTGATTTAGATAAGAAGATGGCAGTTGGTACTTGACTCTGTATTGATTGACGTATTCCCCTGGCTTAGCCAATACAATGACCTACTTTGTTCGATCGGCGCGACCTAGACTTTCATCCGGGTCATTATAGAGCATAATAATCAAAGTCAACATCATAAAAATGATCAGAGTCAACATTACAGGTCATCATAGAGAATATAATCATAGTCAACGTCAGTTATATGGTTGACCTCACATCACACACAGCTAAAGTAGTTCCCTCATATTCCACACACAGCTAAAGTAGTTCCCTCATATTCCAAACACAAAGTAGTTCCCTCATATTCCACACACAGCTAAAGTAGTTCCCGCATATTCCACACACAGCTAAAGTAGTTCCCGCATATTCCACACACAGCTAAAGTAGTTCCCTCATATTCCAAACACAGCAACAGTAGTTCCCGCATATCCCACACACAGGAACAGTAGCTCCCTCACAACCCACACACAGCAACAGTAGCTCCCTCACACCCCACACACAGCAACAGTAGCTCCCTCATATCCCACACACAGCTAAAATATCTCCCTCACATCCCACACACAGCAACAAGTGTCCCCTCACATCCAATATTATTTTTCTTGCAGGTGTAGCAGTCTGTTGTATCCTGAGCTAGTGACGTCACAAGTCACACAGAAATCAACCTCGAGACGTTTCTACAGGAATTATGTGAACAAATCTACCTTGTTGCCATGGTTTCACAGACAACCCTCGTCTGAACCCGCGTGGGTTTTTTGCTGGCGCCACGAACCCCACCCACAATGTGTTCACGTGTCAGGTCCCCAGCCTACACGCCCATGCACGCCGGCTAACGCCCCACCCCCGCCACCCGTGGAGGTAGTATGCCGAGGTCATACTCCTTGTCCACCATACGTGGCCCCCACGAGCCTGGGCCCTGGTCCCTCAAGGACCGCTCGGAGACCAGCTACGGGTCGGAGTCACGTGGTCGGACCGTCTCCACGCATATCCTGGGGGTGGGGATCGTACTGGTGGGGGTGCTCATTCTGGCCGTGGGGCTCATCATGGGGCTGGAGTTCCCCAAGTATGTCAATGATCACAACAAGGAAAACCAATGCGTCGTGCGGCCAGACCAGGATTCGTACGACTCGTGGGTGAGTACACACGTTAGTTGACCAGGACTGGTGGGTGAGTACACACGTTAGTTGTTACTTAAACGTGGGTGAGTACACACGTTAGTTGTTACTTACACGTGGGTGAGTACACATGTTAGTTGTTACTTAAACGTAGGTGAGTACACACGTTAGTTGACCAGGACTTGTGGGTGAGTACACACGTTAGTAGTTACTTAAACGTGGGTGAGTACACATGTTAGTTGTTACTTAAACGTGGGTGAGTACACACGTTAGTAGTTACTTAAACGTGGGTGAGTACACATGTTAGTTGTTACTTAAACGTGGGTGAGTACACACGTTAGTTGTTACTTAAACGTGGGTGAGTACGCACGTTAGTTGTTACTTAAAAGTGGGTTCTAGAATTTCTAAGGCTACTTAAACGTGGGTTCTAGAATTTCTAAGGTAGCTGCCGTTGATGTGTTGAAGAGTTTCGGTGCTCTATATCTTCAATCAATCCCTCAACCCTATGGTTGTTGGGGCAACCAGTTGATTATATCATAATTATTCGCCGTCTGTCTCTGTCCTCTGCTGCTCCGAGTAATTCTGTAACGGAAAGCCCAGTCCAATCTTTGATGGCATCCATCCTAACTACACATTTACCTGCCCCATCTCCCCCCTAACGCAGTGCCCAGCGTTACTGTTTTGGATAGACTATTTGTACATTTTTACACGCTATCGAAACTTGAGTATTAGTGGTATTTCTTGCCTGTAAACAAACGTCCATATTTCCTGTGTTCATATAAAACACGGCATGTTCACACGCTTTGATGTGACACACGAGCACTTACACGAGAGCGCGCATGCGCATACAACCATTTTTGAGCCCTGAGGTTTGATGAACTATAAACAATAGCTTGGTGTAAACAATGGCTTGGTGTAAACAATGGCTTTGTGTAATCAATGTGCGTGAAATACTTCTGGTGCCACTGACACAGTGACACAAGACCCAATCAATAGCAGGACATTAAGGCTGGGGTTGTTGGTATTTATCCAGGGAACGGTAAGGTGCACAGACATAAAGAAAAAACGGTATCGTCTACTGTGGGTAAGGGGAAATGTCCGGGAAATCCCGCTCGCTTGATGCCAAATGGAGTTTTAAACAAGTGTTTTGGCTGTTATAGAAGGGGGGGGGGGGGGGGGGGAGATGACCTTTAGCAGAAAGGGGAAATGATTACCAAACCGTTTTTACCCGAAAAGGGAAGTAATTTCACAATTATCGTTCTCAGTCAATAAACGGGATTGAATGCTAATCAAGGCAGGATCCAACCAAATTGGACGAGTTCATATGAATGTTAGCATTTTCGCTGCTTGCTTATGTGTAAACTAGGGTTTAATTAATTTTTTTATGCGATGGAAAAAAATAGCTTTAATTAACATAGGGATTGCATATTGTGGGCTATTGCTTGTTTGTTATTTATATGTATTTTATTCAATCTTGCTAGTTTCTTTTAAAAAAACTGTTTTCGTGGAATTATTTAAATCTCAAAACATGTCCAGTGTTTAAACATATTTTAAATTAGATATATAATTATGTTATAACATAACATGACGTTAGATAAATATTTTAACGCAGGTACGTCATTAAAGTGAATAAACTAGGACTTTCTGTATTGATTACACGCGCTGATGTTGATGTAATGTAATTACATCATTAATCGGGTAAAAAAATATACCCCAGGGACTAATGACATTTGAACATTTTTATTCTCTGAATAAATAATGACTAGCCGAGGGTTAAACGATGTTTGATGACCGCCACGTTCTGTTCGTGTTGAGTTTTTTCTGGACAAACTGCTTGTTACAGAGTATCTGTATATATATATATATATATATATATATATATATATATATATATATATATATATATATATATATATATATATATATATATATATATATATATATATGTGTATGTATATATATAACAACATAACTTCGATCTTAGCTCAACATGACTTCGAGCGGTCTTTAAGTTAAAAATGTACAAACAAGTCAAGACATTGAGGGATTTGCTTGGAGGGCGGCTCGACAGGCCGGCATGTCTGTGATATTTCAGAAACCGTCTGATACATTGTTAATGAAGGCCCGATTATGTCTGTGATATTTCAGAAACCGTCTGATACATTGTTAATGAAGGCCCGATTATGTCTGTGATATTTCAGAAACCGTCTGATACATTTTTAATGAAGGCCCGTTTATGTCTGTGATATTTCAGAAACCGTCTGATACATTGTTAATGAAGGCCCGATTATGTCTGTGATATTTCAGAAACTGTCTCTGAGACATTTGTTAATGAATGCCCGATTATGTCTGTGATAGAGAATCATTACCCTAGACTAGCCTGGGGGTATTTCAGCCCGCGAATGACGCATCTATACCTGATCATCTACGGTTTAAATTAAAGGGAGACAATGTTATCTTACTCGTCAATCGAGTTGTAGAACTTTGCCCCTACAGTTATTGCGTTATAATACTTTCCCTTACATAAAACTACTATGGGCGTGAGGACAATGAGTAATGTAAAACGAAAGGTAAAAATACATAAGTATAGATCAATAGCCAATTAGGTAAAAGCTCTTTAAAATCTTAACTCATTAGCGTTAGTGGGCGTCAGATATTAGCGCTAAAAGGGTTTGAGGCTAATCTATACAGTATGTCGCTATCAGCGAGTATTGATTGCAGTTCCACGGGACGGATATTTCTTCAGATCTTGTTTGAGGGGGGTGGGGGGGGGGGAGTGGAGTAGGCATCAGGGGAAGGGTTAGAATGGGGGAGAAGGGGCGTAGGTCACTGATTTGTCTGGGAAGACGAAACACTCAAATATTTAGTTAGTTTGGTCGCATGTTCTTTTAAAACAGAAAGAACGACCGAGTGGTTTTAACAAACAGGTCTCGTCTCGCCGGTAGCAGAGCGTGAAATTGCGAGACTTCTTTTTTTTGTTGTTGCTTTGATTAAAATTTCATCCATGGTTGAAGCAACAGCTAGGCGAGAAGCGTGTACACAAACCACATTTCAAATACGATGTTGTTTGAGAATTGGAAAAAAAAACCCAACGGTTTGATAAGATTTTCCTGAATTTAATCAATTTTTTTTAGAGAATTCAATTTAAAAAAAAAAAGCCAAACAAGCCTATCTAAAGCTGACCATTTGAGCGTTAATCAGTTACCATGGGAACGTATCTCAGTTTTGATCCAAGCCTGCAAACGTTCTATTGCAAAAACTTTCTGAAATTTCAAAATTTTATTGCATGTCACTATAGCAACAAGAAAAGTCTACTGCGAAAAAAAAAACGAAAGAAAAAAACCCGATAAAGTTTTCTAGTAAAAAGTTGAGATTTGATTCCTCAGCGGATAATGTAGTTTACCATTTGTTAGTTGAGTGGTAGTGTACATGACCGTACTGGGTTTTCCCGGCTAGTCCTATTATACATGACCTTATCGGGGAAAACCCGATAAGGTCATTATACATTACCGTAACGGGTTTCCCTGTTAGTGCCATTGTACTTGACCGTATAGGATTTTCCCTGTTAGTGCTATTATACATGACCTTATCGGGTTTTCAGAGCTTAACATCGGGTTTAACAGAGCTGTTGATAGGGCCCACCTTTTTCTTGTCCAGATACAGCTGTTGATAGGGCCCAACTTTTTCTGGTCCAGATACAGCTGTTGATAGGACCCAACATTTTCTGGTCCAGATACAGCTGTTGATAGGGCCCAACTTTTTCTGGTCCAGATACAGCTGTTGATAGGGCCCAACTTTTTCTGGTCCAGATACAGCTGTTGATAGGACCCAACATTTTCTGGTCCAGATACAGCTGTTGATAGGGCCCACCTTTTTCTGGTCCAGATACAGCTGTTGATAGGGCCCAACTTTTTCTGGTCCAGATACAGCTGTTGATAGGACCCAACATTTTCTGGTCCAGATACAGCTGTTGATAGGGCCCAACTTTTTCTGGTCCAGATACAGCTGTTGATAGGGCCCAACTTTTTCTGGTCCAGATACAGCTGTTGATAGGGCCCACCTTTTTCTCGTCCAGATACAGCTGTTGATAGGGCCCACCTTTTTCTCGTCCAGATACAGCTGTTGATAGGGCCCAACTTTTTCTGGTCCAGATACAGCTGTTGATAGGGCCCAACTTTTTCTGGTCCAGATACAGCTGTTGATAGGACCCAACATTTTCTGGTCCAGATACAGCTGTTGATAGGGCCCACCTTTTTCTGGTCCAGATACAGCTGTTGATAGGGCCCAACTTTTTCTGGTCCAGATACAGCTGTTGATAGGACCCAACATTTTCTGGTCCAGATACAGCTGTTGATAGGGCCCAACTTTTTCTGGTCCAGATACAGCTGTTGATAGGGCCCAACTTTTTCTGGTCCAGATACAGCTGTTGATAGGGCCCACCTTTTTCTCGTCCAGATACAGCTGTTGATAGGGCCCACCTTTTTCTCGTCCAGATACAGCTGTTGATAGGGCCCAACTTTTTCTGGTCCAGATACAGCTGTTGATAGGGCCCAACTTTTTCTGGTCCAGATACAGCTGTTGATAGGACCCAACATTTTCTGGTCCAGATACAGCTGTGTATAGGGCCCAACTTTTTCTATTGCAGACCCAAGG